>NW_017316018.1:0-727 GCF_000935625.1 Nanorana parkeri
ACAGGAGAGCCTGCTACAGCCTCTTTGAACCACTGGCTCTATTAGCCTTGGACTCCTCGCAGAGTGGATTCAGCATCACATCCTGGAACTGCATCCCCCACCAAACAGCAAGTAGCCATTAAACACATGTTGCAATCAATTGGAGTGTGGAAGGCTGATACCTAGCTGGGAAGCTCCGCTATCCCGCATCCTCGCTCATTGCCATTTGACTCCATTCTACTGCTGCATAGGACTGTGATATCTTATTAGCAATTAAGTGATTTCCATGCTCTGGGTTAGTGAAGTTAACTAAACCCAGGATACCAACCGTGTCATAACCTATACTCTGAACTGTCATAGCCATTGTATTACTTGGAGTTACCTACGCTTATCACCCCTAGTGAACTAGGGCGAGTGTACTACAAATCCTAACAGGCCCCAATGCTGGTAAATTGTGGTTCTGTGAGAATTTGCTGCCACTACTAATATACTATTAAAACAAATGGTGTATGATGTGTAAGGGATTCCGACTTCACTCACTGCACTAAAGTGCAACTGTGAACCCTCCACCTGAACCATTCCCTCTTACCTCCGCAGCTGCGATCCTATATATCTTGCTGTGCTTGCACGAAACATTACAGCACTAAACTCCACTAACCCGGAAAAAAAGGACCTACAAAACCTGTTTGTCATAAAAAACAAAGACCATGTAAGCGGGTTTAGGGTGTGGCGGGTTCACAGAGGGAAT
>NW_017316019.1:0-727 GCF_000935625.1 Nanorana parkeri
TTTTTTACATATACTCTTATTTAAATGTAATTAGTTTTCTAAGGAGAAAATATGCAGCCTAAAGTTTGAGCTCATGCTAGTAACACATGCTGTCTCTTTGCTCCTAAGTAACCATAACACATATCAAATACAGAACCTGTAGTTAAATATATTCAGTTTAGCAAACGTGCCCTGTGTTATGCACAGTCAGGGGACAGTATCATCACCATTGGCATCTGTCAGAGTTCAGGTCAGCTCTCACCTCTAAATCCCAGGGCCTAGTGTACATTAAGCTAAATGCCCGAAGGGGCAAATATAAATATTTCACAGTTAACTCTGAATATGTATGATAATCTAGGAGAGAATATTCAGATTCTTGCATAGGTACAACTCAGACAACATCTCTTTAAAAGTGTGGTAAGCCTGTCTTACCAGGGTTCTGTTATTTAACAGACCAAATGCGATCGAACAATAGATGTTCATTGTTAGGGTTTACATACATTTTAATGCAAGTAACTTTTAACACAGCATAAGTGCAATAGGTGGCAAACTAAAACATTATCTTTTTAAATAAATATTATATGTAAGAAAGGTTTAATGAGGACCATTTCCAAATGGTTTGATGCAATAATCTATACGAGTAATATAAACTAACAGTGCCCTTACAGGTATATATCAGGCATGATAAGTAAGGATGGGCTGAACAATCGAGTCGAACATAGGTTCGACTCGAACATTGCATGTTCGA
>NW_017316020.1:0-727 GCF_000935625.1 Nanorana parkeri
ACCCGTATAGGGTCAATCATTGTATTTAGAGCCTGCGGAGAATATGAATAGACACAGAATGTGATGAGAGGTTGCACTCAAAGTTGGTCAGGGGTTTCCCAAATGATCCTTCACAGTGTGTAGATTAATTTCTGGTAAATAATGATATGAAGAATTAGGCCCTAAGAAAAGGAGTTTGTGGTCAGCAGAGGCACCCATATTGGACAAAAGTGCTTAGAAGCACTTTTGTCCAATAAAGACTTTTGTCTTTAAAATTAGTGGGCACTTACTGGCAAATTCTGCTTTGCGTTTTCTTGCCGTAAAGGAGCAGGGCACGAACTTGGCTGGTACTCTCATAGTTGCCAACTGTCCCAAATCAGTCAGGACAGTAATTCAGCTTCTGCTTTGTATATTTCAATATATATATCTATATAGATATATATGTATACAGAGTATAGTAAGGATGCACTGATACCGATACTAGTATCGGTATCAGAGCCGATGCCGAGAATTTGGATGAGTACTCGTACTTGCCCAAATGCTCCGATACTTACTCCTGATACCAGAACTTCCGGTCAAAGAGATATTTCCTCTGACCTGCAGTCCTGCGAGGGAACATTGAGCCGGCTTCCCAGCCAATCAGAATGGAGCTGGCCAAACAGCATGGAGTCGGCTTCCTGAGCAATCAAGAACACGTTGCCTGGCTTCCTGATTGCTCGGGAAGCTGGCTACATACTACTGCAGGTGC
>NW_017316021.1:0-727 GCF_000935625.1 Nanorana parkeri
GACGTATGTCTTTATTCAACCCCAAATACTATGTAACTAATTCTCAGGACACGGATCTCAGCAGGCGCATAAATGAGGCATCACTGCACAGCTGCTGCTGCACGGGCGCCGCTCGCTGGCATTGCGAAACCAGACTCCCCAACGCTGATGAGATCTGGCAGGTCATTTCATCAATGTGCCGAAGCACCATCACCGTAAATTTCCACCCTCTCCCCGCTAAGCTCCTCCCCGTTCCCCCAGCTCTGCTGAACGGTGGTAAGGGTTGTGAACTGTCATTTCTGTGCACAGGACGGAGAAGTGACAGTTCACACATGGTTCAGTAACCATTTTCTTTAATATAATTACACATTCATAGTTACATAATTTAACATCCATATTTGATATAAAATGATTATTAAATTACGGATTCCTTTCACTCTGAACATCAGCTGACTTGGCACAAACCTGCCGCTGTATCTGATCTGTACACAGCTGCCTGTCCATTCTATTGTGCAGATTGTCTTCAAGTGAAGTTCCAGTTCTGTTACAAAATAACAATCTGTGTACATTGTAAGGATAATACCGGATGTATCAGGTCTTTACATCAATCTGTTCTATAGAAACTGATATCGGACATTCCAACCTGCTAAAAACATTCTAACTCAGGTGGGGGCTCTGCTTCAATATAATCACATGATCAGTGGCGGACCTAATAACCAAAGGGCCCTGATGCAAGGGGGGGGGGGGA
>NW_017316022.1:0-727 GCF_000935625.1 Nanorana parkeri
CACCCCCGATTCATGAACACATCACTCCCCGTCCCTAGAAGGGAGTCCTATATGTGGAGCAGGAATCATACACAATGTCCATGGTGGAATCACCATCAGTACAGCACCAAGATATTGGATCGGCCATCAATTACCGCCAACAAGAAAACCACTTCTACCACTGTACCCAAAACTTCCAAATATTCAAAGTTCATACAATACAAACACATTATTATCCGGCCACATTGAGGGGACTCGCACCCCAATACACCCAACACCCCATATCACAGACTTCAGAGAGACATGTTCTACCTTCCAGGGATCCAGCTTAGTCTAAGGTAGCAGATGGAGGAACTAATCCACAAACACACCCCAGGAAATCAATCAGGAGACCAAGATGGCAGCTGTGTCTACTTCATAGCTACACCCACTACAATATTAACCCCATCCTACCTACTGGGGCTCTATAAAGAAGCAAGGATAGGGATGATGGCTCAACAGCATGCACTGAGTGCTCTCCAATGTCTTTCCTTGCGGTTACCTAATACAAAATCCCCCCGTGCTGAGCTCTCTTCAGCAAAGAGGACCTGTCAAATTGGTTTCCAGTGTGCAATACTCAAAGCAGATATAACAGGCCATGTGTTAGCACTAGAGGTGCACTGAAATGCTGAGCCAAAACCAAAACCGATATCCAAAATGTTGGGGACACATAGTTACATAGAGACATAGTTACATAGAGACATAGTTA
>NW_017316023.1:0-726 GCF_000935625.1 Nanorana parkeri
CCTGTAGTTTTCTGCAGGCAGCCTATAGTGGGTGGAGCCTGCTGGGTTCCTCTCACTGCTCTGTTCTCTGCACAGGCCATGTACAGCCCAGTGCTGATGTCACTGCTACCTTTACAAGGTGATAGCTGGGTGTGCAAATGTATTGGTGCACAACAAGTGGATTTATCCTCTGCAGCTATTCAGGAGTTCATGTAAATGAAACTTTTCTGTCCCAAATTTATCTTTAAAAAAAATTGCTGTGTGAATTTTGGTGAATGGAATGAAAATGCTGACAAAACAGAAACATATCACAAAATTAAATTCCCATTTAAGCCATTTACATTTTTTTCATTTAGAAAGGAATTCTGGGAGATGACGTTTTTCAAGGATTGGCGGGGAGAGGCATACTGGACCGCTTGCGGCTGGATGGCAAGGTTGCCTATGTGACCGGAGGAGGTCAGGGTATTGGACGAGCTTTTGCCCACGCTCTAGGAGAAGCGGGTGCCAAAGTGGCCATCGTGGACATGGCACTGGAAAAGGCTGAGGCTGTGGCACATGAGCTGCGTTTGAAAGGTGTGTGATATTTTTAAAGGGATTGATCATTTTGTAAGTGTACCTGTCATTTTCAGTGCAACATCACATACCTTATTCCACTATGAAGTTGCTGAATCCTATAAGTGGATTATCCTGATTGCCCATTTAGTATTCAGTCCAGTGGCGTAACCAGAGTTATGGGCGCCCGGGGCA
>NW_017316024.1:0-726 GCF_000935625.1 Nanorana parkeri
AAATGTCACCGATCTTCACTTGATAGCTCACAGTTCCCCTAGGTTATAGGGTAAAACTCCAGTTTAGGTGACTGAATCCACTCATCCCTAGTGGTGAAATTTTTTTTACAAAGCAATAAGGCTGAAAGAGGGATCGGCAGGAGAAAAAGAGGGAGCACTGACAATTTAATTATTTTGTTCTGGGCTGCATGCCGTCATAATGGATTAACTGTCTATGATATCAGTGAATCTCCATGGTAACACTGTATTGTTCTGGTAACAAGGGTAAAATGTAATGAGGGCAGGGAGGACGACCAACCACAAGGACACTTTTCTCTATGTCAATTTCTGTGGAAATAAGGAATCATCTTCTTTAATGAGAAAGCACCATACTAAGATTTTCGGTAAATGAAGCCTGCTTCTTACCACATCCATCTAGTTTACAATACCTGTGGTAGTTCTAAAGGTTAATGTTATTTTGCTGATGTTCAGTGATGAATTTACTTTGAGGCCAAACTATAATGAAAAAGAACCTTTTCAGATCACAGTCTACACAAGCTGTCTTTATTTAGAAACCGCGTGGGAAATACAGCCAGCGTGAAGCTCACATTCCAAAGAATGCTTCAGCACATTGCAGTCAATAACTGTTATAAAACACCCCGAGATATAATTTGTCCTATGAAGATAAGAGACATCTTGCTCCATTTTGCATCTTTTAATGATCTACATTGCTTTAGTTTTCATCAT
>NW_017316025.1:0-726 GCF_000935625.1 Nanorana parkeri
GTCCGGTGACGTTGATGTCCGTGACGGCTAACGAAGGGAAGCGGGAGGAGTCCGGTGACGTCGATCTCCGTGACGTCACCAGACTCCTCCCCCCTTCGTTAGCCGATGGAGCCACTTGGGCCGGTGAGTTTGCCCAAAAAACTATCTGCATGAGCGCCAGCCAAGGCATTGGCCTATACACATACAGCACAGAAATGAAGTAATAAAATGAACTAGGATCACACTAATCCAGCACGTTATTAATAACGTGCTGGAATAGGGCTAGTTCACACCAAGCGTGGAGCAGATCCAGAGCAGAGCAGGTGCAGACCGGATCAAAACTGCGTCCAATGTATTCCTATGGTATTTTGAGCTCCAGTTCACATCGCAGCGTGCAGATCCAGAGCAGGTAAAAAAAACTGCAGCAGGCCCTATTTTACCTACTCTGGATCTGCAAATGCATCAAAAGGCATCAAAAATGCATGCAAATGCCTGGTATGCACTGAAAGCCCATGTTTCAGCAAAAAACGCATCTAAAAGACTAGCGTGCGTGTGCAGAAACCTGAGCGGATCTGCTCTGCATTTGGTGTGAGCAAGGCCTTAGTGTGATCCTAGTTCATTTTATTACTTCATTGCTGTGCTGTATGTGTATAGGCCAATGTAGTTGGATCTGTATGTGCGTTGTAATTAATCAAAATTAATCAACTAATTGATTAAAAATGTTTTCGATTAATCGAACACGAAAAT
>NW_017316026.1:0-725 GCF_000935625.1 Nanorana parkeri
ACAATCTCCGACCACACGATAAGCAGGTCAGGAAAAGATGCACGTAGCCTCAGATAATCAAATTTGATGTCTCTGATGATCTGTTGGATTCCCATCGCCCAATACGCTTAACCACGGCTTCAGCAAGACCCCAACCGGCAGCCTCCGTGGCGTCGCCAATCCGGAAGGAATGGGAAGAGAAAGAAGTCGGATTGAAACCTGCCCCCGCTAGACACTTCCTAAATACAGCAATAAATTGGAACCTGGATAGGGGAGTGCCGTCGGCATGAACCAGAAAGGAACCCAGTCCCTGGGGGCGAATTGCGGCAAAACTATGTACTGCCGCGACCGGACAAAGGGAAGACCCCCGGACACTGTTCAGCACCACCCACCTACCCTTCCCCGATTGATCCGTCTTGGATTGACGAATAAAATTCTCACGGAATCCGATGAAGGGAAAACTTCGGACAGACGTAGATCTCCATGAATCCGTTTGGAGGGGCTAACCAGTTCACCAATTCGGAACGCCCCGAAAAAGGCCAAGAGAAAAGCAAGCCTGAATAGAGAAATCTCGAATGTAGAGGAACAGCAGCCAGGAAGCATTATCAAAACCTTACCCAACAGATCAAAAGTGACCGGACGACGGTTGTCTGACCGCCGACAGCCCCTGCGTAAGCCCTTGAGCACCTGCCGAACGACAAAATATTTCGTCAAATCCCGAACACCTAACAATTTAAATAAAAAGG
>NW_017316027.1:0-725 GCF_000935625.1 Nanorana parkeri
CATACAAAAAGATTGGAATCAGGTAAGTTTTTATCAGGTCAGAGATAACTTCCATCTCTTCCAGTTGGTCACCCTAGCATTGGTAATTGCCAGCCTGCCTTCCCAGTTTTTAAGGCCATAATCGCCAGGTCCAAATTCAATGCCAAGTATCTTAATTTTGTCCTGGGGCACCGGAAAGGCGTCCGGGAGATCAAACTCTTCACCCTCCTTTCCCATCCAGAAAACCTCACTCTTTTCCTGGTTGACTTTGGAGCCTGATGCTTCGGAGTACCGTGACACCAGAGAGACCACCTCCTCAGTCCCAGTGATAATCACAGATACATCATCCGCATAGGCCACAACCCTCAAAGGTGGCTCACGTGGAAGCCCCACTGGTACCCCACAAAACGTGCCGCTCTCTAGCCTTCTTATGAAGGGGTCGATTGCAAACACATACAGCAGGGGACTCAGCGGGCAACCCTGGCGCACCCCAGAGCCAACCTCAAAGGGCTGCCCAACCCAACCATTTACAAGAGGGAAGCTTTCAGCCCCCTTGTACAAGACTTTTAACCAATCAACAAAACCACCCGGCAGACCGTACTTACTAAGGAGCAACCACAGGTATTCATGGTTGACACGATCAAAAGCCTTTGCCTGATCCAACGCCAGCAAATACTTTCCCCAGCCTGCAGGCCTGCACCGCTTCAGGGCCTCCCGGACAGCTAAAACCGCTGTGAAGGTGCTCC
>NW_017316028.1:0-725 GCF_000935625.1 Nanorana parkeri
ATGTTTGCCTGCAGAAATACTGCTAGTGTGTTCCATATTTCCAGTAGTGTCCATTGCCCATACTAATACTCAGTGGAATATATAGGGACGGACTGCAATACAAACATGCATTTAAAGAAATTACAAATATAAAACTCAAATTATAAAGTGAGGAGAGAAAATATTTTGTAGTGTGTCCTTTTAATTACACTTATAGCTGAAAAAAGTGGAAGACTGCATTATAAAATTGTAACATAGGCTTTAAACAGTAAAATTATCCCTCCCAATCCACCACCACTGCATTTACACCACAGATGAGAAATGAAGGATTGTCTCGTACAACTCATATTTCTTATTTGCAGATATTTTAACTCCTCATATTTTCTTTTTAGTCCACACACTTTCCTTCCTATCAGGCTAGAGCACTTAGCTGTGTAAATAAAATGATGGCTATGGATGTGTAAAATGATTAACTAAGATAAGAAATTGGTGGTATTACTAAACCACACAGCAGAGAGAAAGAATAATTTCTAACAAATGCTGTAACTGTTTGGGGAATATCAAACTCTCTGCCTCTTCTTATCAATGTTAATAGCAAAATTGTATTCCAGAAGGGACTTAAACATTTTTCTCTCTAAGAAATTCTAATGTTACAGAGTTTTGCAGCAAGGAAATGAAAAGACATGTATCCAGGGCACCTTACACCATTTAATGAATAAGTGCATCGAGAAAATTGTGCTTTGTCT
>NW_017316029.1:0-725 GCF_000935625.1 Nanorana parkeri
AAGCACTCACCTCATAGTTCTCCTTTAAAGCTGAACTCCGGTCAGTTTATAAAAATTACATTTGGTTCCCCCCTGGTGTATAAAAAAGGTCTGGTGCCCATTTAGTGATGAGGGATATAATAAAGAGGAATACATACAGACTATGCAACATACCAATGAAAGGGGTAGAGCACAGCCTAGCTTTGATTAGTGAAAGCATAAAATGCGTAACAACACAATGGCCACATTGGAACAGTTGCTGATTTTTTCAGTGGAAATCCAGACTAGGCACCATTTTTTAGGAGTTGGTTAACATAGTCTGCATGTGGCTGTGTCAGATCCCCCAGAAAGATATTTCACTTAGGGCTGGGTCACCCAACGAATTCTCACTTGTCTTGTCGTCTCCAATGGCCTTAGAATCCCATGCCCTTGGGGGTGTTCCCATGTGTTCCCACACTTCCACCCTCTTTATAACATACATTAAATATCCAACAGGGAGAGTGTGGCCTTCCCATAATCACTGCATCAGCTGTGCAGACCTGGGAACTCAGAGGTGCTGAGGCCCTTCCAGCACAGTACCCAAGTAACAAAACTAAATATAAAATAAAGTGGACCTTTCGGTAACTTTACAAACCTGAGTTAATACTTTACTGGCATGGCAGGCACATGTATACAGCTATGGTATATTTTTTTCAACTTATTTCATTAAGGGCTAGTTCACACCAGCCCCAGTGCGTTCTGGCCCG
>NW_017316030.1:0-724 GCF_000935625.1 Nanorana parkeri
TCTTTTAATAAAAAGATTAGCAGCAGTGGGCGGTCTTTATTGCAGGAAGGGGCGGAGATCTGGGGACTTCCTGGCAGTCCCTATCTCTGATTTGGGGCTACTCTTGTGCAGGGTGACTGGTCTTGTCTCCGCCCCCTCCTATACTTTTCTGTAGTGGGTGGAGCCTGCTGGTCCCCCCCACAGCTCTGCTCAGTCTATGTGCAGCACAGTGATGATGTCACAGCTACTTTTAGAAGGTAATATCTGGGTGTTAGAGGCATTGGGTGGCCACTTGGAGGATGTATATCACAGAGGAATGATGAATGTTCTGTGTCCGGAGTCATCTCAGGTAAGGAGCCCGCAGGCCGTGCGAGGGAATCCGCAGCTCCACCCAAAGCCGACACCTGTCCAGACTTGTCTCCATCCGAGGACACGATTCATACACAGAGAGCTACAAGGGGCCCCTGCCCAGAGCTACAAGGGGCCCCATCTCAGAGCTTACAAGGGGCCCCATCCCAGAGCTACAAGGGGCCCCATCTCAGAGCTTACAAGGGGCCCCATCCCAGAGCTACAAGGGGCCCCATCCCAGAGCTACAAGGGGCCCCATCCCAGAGCTACAAGGGGCCCCATCCCAGAGCTCACAAGGGGCCCCATCCCAGAGCTTACAAGGGGCCCCATCTCAGAGCTACAAGGGGCACACAAGGGGCCCCATCCCAGAGCTTACAAGGGGCCCCATCTCAGAGCT
>NW_017316031.1:0-724 GCF_000935625.1 Nanorana parkeri
AAATGAGACAGCATATGTCAATCAATGGACGTTTATCTGCTTTAATGATCAATCTGGTGTGCTGGTGACATATTTCTACTACTAATTACATCCGTCTCTTTTCATTACAAAACAAAGCCAAAAACTTTGCGCTCTTGGTAGTAAATGTTCTAGTGGACTTTATTTTGTAATGAGAAAGCAAAACTTCACATCCGGCCTCTCCATGCAGAGCTGCCTGAGACTGATAACAGTTTGAAACACTTTCCTGG
Organism: Nanorana parkeri; assembly: GCF_000935625.1. Lineage (NCBI taxonomy): Eukaryota > Metazoa > Chordata > Amphibia > Anura > Dicroglossidae > Nanorana > Nanorana parkeri. The sequence continues at coordinate 249 of NW_017316031.1, forward strand.
AACAAAGCTGCTGTTCATGCAGTTGGAACATCCTGCCAAGTTAGATTATTGACCTTCACACCAAACCCAGATAACACCTCAATACATAATGTCCTAGGCTATAGGACAGATCACCCTGGTACACTGTCCTGCATTACTGCTGCTTATAACCAGTGTTGGATAAAGTAGTAAACATGGGTGAAAGCCACATGAAAGGCATACTAATGATAAAACAGGTTTTCAAAAAGAAAGTACAGCCTTTGTCTTTTTATTTTAAGGTCGCATAAGAGGCGTGGGTGCACAGCACAGGTATTAATTTCAACCTCAAGTGAATGGAACAGTTCACAATAAAGGGAGTTGTGCTCATTCATAATTCTGCCCTGAGGCAGTGTTTTAAGGCTACTTTCACAAGGGCAGCATCCGTTCCGATCAGCAGGGAATCCGTGAACAGATCTACTGATGAATCTAAGCAGAATGGAGACGGATGATACGATGAA
>NW_017316032.1:0-724 GCF_000935625.1 Nanorana parkeri
ACTGGGGTGTGAAATCGCGCTCTCTTATACACACTTAGTTTAAAGTACACGCCCACTAAAGTTGCTTCTATTTGCTATTGTTCCTAGTAAATCTGAAAGAAGGGTTGAAAAATGTCACTATATTCTCAGAACTCTTAGAGTTCTCAGACGCCCTCCAGAATGTGTCAATGACAGATTGAACTCAAACGAACTGGATAGGATGATGTTGGCTGTCATTTGACTGAAGACTGGAGACAAACCTGGGGGCAGTGCTAAAGCATAGCGAGGGAATTTAGCGCTTTTTCTTTTTTAAATACGCTGGGGGGAATTATAATATATATATTTTATATATTAGGGATGCACCGATAGTAGTATTGGTATCGTTGCCGATACCGAGTATTTGGGCGACTACCCCTACTTGCCCAAATACTCACGATGCCTATCCCGAAGCTGGAACTTCCAGTATCAGGAAGCCAGGCAGCGAGGGACCAGGAAGCACGGAGCCAGCCTCCCGGCCAATCAGGAAGTCGGGTGGCGTGTAATGACTCACTGCCAGCCTTCCTGATGGGTCCCAAAGATGGCCAATGAGGAAGCCGAGCAGCGACTCATTACCCGCACCCTCGGCTTCAAGATTGGCCAGAAAGCTGGCACCATGCTTCCTCATCACCTAGTGAAAAGGGAGCATGGAGCCGGCTTCCCAGGTAATCGGGAAGCCGGATGGCGAGTCATTACACGCCGCCTGGCT
>NW_017316033.1:0-724 GCF_000935625.1 Nanorana parkeri
CAGAAGAGGGGGACCTGCAGTTCTCCATCAGGTCCCCCTCTATTTATACTATGTATTTAGAAACTCTGGTTATCTTATTTGATAATACTTTATCAGTGCCTGCCCTTTCCTGAACTTTGTAAATGACTAGGTCATCCTGTGCTTTGTCACTGCCTCCCGCCTACTCTGCAGTGTCAGTGCCTGACACTTCATGTGCTTTGTCACCGCCTACCTCTCCCTGTGCTTTGTCACTGCTTTCCTCCTCCTAAGCTTTGTCACTGCCTGCCTCCATCTGTGCTCTGTCACTTCCTGTTCCAATCTGTGTTCTTTTACTACCTGCCCCTTCCTGTGCTCTGTAACTCCCTGCTCCCCACCCCTGATTTGTCAGTGCCTGACCCTTCCTGTGCTTTGTCGATGGCTTAATTTGTTATAGTGAACCTCATGTATAATGACATCTTCACACTGATGCTTGTGCATAGCTATAAGGAGTTGACAGAAGGAGCAATGACCATCTTGCTTCAGAATTTCAGAATAGTGTATAGCCCGTACGGTTCTACCTTCTATTTTAAGGTCTATTGGGTACAATCATTGTATAAATAAGGCCTGTCACTAGGCATTGTGAAAACATTATTAAAGTTACATTATTCTCCCAGAATGCACCTCTGAGGTAATTTCTCTGAAGCTGAGGAACTGCTTTTTAATAAAAAATTAGGGGTCTATTCACGAAGCTGCCGAGGGCAGCCGA
>NW_017316034.1:0-724 GCF_000935625.1 Nanorana parkeri
AGTCATTCTGAATTGAGAAAGCTGGTTGGATGACCAAGAAATAAAAATACAGCAAGTCCAGTTGCCTTATGTTTCACAGATATTATTGTCTATGGTTTAGCAATGGAATGCCTAACAAGCTCTTAGTCAGATGTCCATCAAGTTTTGCCCATAGAGTGCATCCATATAGAGAATAGCGACCGAGAGGTATAAGGAACGTTTGGTTGATTTAACTCCCTGGTATTTAGCAACATTTTAGATATCAGTTGTAGGCAGACTCAACCTTTAAATCACAAAATTCCAACTATTAAAAAGAATATTCATCATCATAGCTATACATTTTCAAAACCATGTGATATCTGGCTTAGCTGAATACTAAAACAATAGAAACTTTTGTTATTTCCTACCAATGCTAATTTAATAGCACAGCACGGAGCCATCTGTCGGCCAGATACAGACGAAGATTCACCCAAAAAATGCGACATACCGAGCTGAGGTTTTCATATTGATTATTGCTACAAGATAACTAAAAGTTACATCATCTTTTTCTGTGTATGCCATAAATAAGAAAATATAAAGTCCTGAAGAATTATAGATGTGAGTTGACTAAGCTTCAAAAGCAAACAAAAAAAAGTCTCTAACCACCAACAATGAAAGGTTGGTGCAATTGAAACGTTATGTAAGCAAGGGCCGGTAAGGGATTCCATGCATATAAAACAGAGGATGTAAGACAAAATGCAGAATG
>NW_017316035.1:0-724 GCF_000935625.1 Nanorana parkeri
GGGGCGTTTTGCCCTGTACAGCGTGATGTGTTGTTTCTTGTGCCCAGAGCTGCATGAAGAAGCATGCAAGCAGCTCATGTACATCTATGGTGATGCAGGAACTGTGCGCCCTCGCATGCTGCTTCCCGCAGATACCAGTTTTGACTGTTACACACAAATGATGCATGGACCTGTCTGTGCACAGCTTTTAAAACTCTGATCTGTGGGAAGCAGCATGTGAGGACACACAGCTCCTGCATTTCTATAGACATACATGAGCTGCCTGCATGCTTCTTCCTACAGTTCCAGGCGCAAAAACTGCTCTTCATGCTGAATAAGGCCATAATGATGAGTAACCTTGAACTTGGTGCTTGCTATTGTATGAATATATTCTGCTTGCTATGGTCTGAGGGTCACCATACGCCGACTGATCCATGCAAAGGATGCACCAAATTCAAGCAACTCTTGAGACATTCAGGTCAAGATTGGGCCATGTTGGGCTTTCCTAGGGGATGATAATGACAGGCTCTTTGTTGCACAATTACATTTTCTACCTTGTAGGAACTGCTGAACTGGATGCTGTGCTTTACATTGTGGTGCTTATGAAAGCTGAGTCTTCACTGACATTGACTGAAGACCCAATTGACAATAACTCCCCTGTGCACTGAAGCAGTGGCTTCATATCATGTGACCCTAAACCAGAGTACCGCAGGTGCATTTATGCTGACTTTAATTTCCCCTTCAA
>NW_017316036.1:0-724 GCF_000935625.1 Nanorana parkeri
GCACAATATTCTAATTATTCGAGTTTCACCTGTATATGTATCCATTAGAAGATGTATTACTATTAAGTGTATTCTTCAGAAATATGTGTTTTTATTGTATAAGAGTACTATGCACCTTAGCGGGTTGCTTCATTTCTTATATATGCCGCATATTTTATGTATCCATCAGTAGATGTATTTTAATCCAGTATATTTTACATATGATAGGTTTTAGATATATGAGATTTTGCATAAGAATATGATGGTAAAAGGTTTCACAGCACATCCTAAATAACAGGATCCCTATAGCAGGACAATTCCACCAGTAAAAATCACTCCTCTCATAAACTGTGTTATGTGATTAATTATCCTCCATATCCTCCACACAAAACCCAGGTGGGGAAGGCGTAACTCCCGTGGGGAGATGGGAGGATCATTGTGCTGTGGAGCATTTATATTCCGGTAAGAGTCCGAGGCAGTATCCCCTTTTGATATCGTCAAGGGACTAAACGCGTCAAGGGAACGAACTGCCTTTGCCTCTTACAGCTGAGGATTCTCTGTTTATGCGATTGTAAACCAACGATCTTGTAAGTGCAATTTGTTATGTGTTTTGGAGGAATAAATGTTTTTTACTGCACTTAGGCGCCTCTCCTTTTTCCTCTCCATATCTCTCCTCTTTGAGACAAAGTAGAGGGATTCCGCCGATTCAACGGTGTGGCTTGGTTGGAGTAAAAGGGAAGGAGGG
>NW_017316037.1:0-724 GCF_000935625.1 Nanorana parkeri
TACAGCATCAGGGTAGGACCTGTACACAACAGTGATACTGATTGGCTGCTTCTAACTGAGCAGTTAATCAGGAGCACTTCCTGTACACAGGTTTCAACCTGCATCACCATGCATAACCAGGATTGGAGCTGCAGAGAGCCCAGACCCAACATCAGAAAGTTTAAGAGAGGTGGTTATTCATGCATTTTAGTGGGTAGAGAGATATGATGTGAGGAAGAGGGGAAATACCAGGTTGAAAAATTGGTTAATGTCTGTTTTACATGTGCTGCCATGTTATAAGTACCATACGACTGTGTAAATTAAGTGTCTCCATGTTAAATAGCCTTCAGCCCCTTTAAATCTATATAATCAGTAACAACATGGTAGTCTAATAGCCTTGAACACAAGTAAAAGATGGAATCACCGTTTGGGCTACCCACCTCTTTCCATTAAATTCAATTTTTTTCTTTGGAAAGAGCCAAGTGGGACTGAGCTGGGTTTCTGATTTGAAGGAATTTCAATGAACTAATGGGCTTATTTACTCTGCTCCTTGTTTAAACCTGTGATCCTTTGCAGTTCTGACATGTCAAGCATCCAAATGTGGAGGGCAACAAAGGAAGTCAGTGATAAAGGAATGCAAAGCTGTAAATTGTGTTTCATTTTAGGAAGCTAAATAATAATTTGTGCTTAACTCACTGGAATCTCTCCCTACCATAAAAGGGTCATTTGGTTGTGTTTGCCTGCA
>NW_017316038.1:0-724 GCF_000935625.1 Nanorana parkeri
AAACGGCCTGCACCACATTCCAGCCCAATCACTAACCGTAAGCCTGACCTCCACCTGACCTCCGGAGGCAGAGCGAGGGAACCAATCGGGATTCTCCATTTGGTAGATTGGTTGGCTCCCTGCGACGTGTCTTCCTTCCTTGCCGGGTCACTCATCAACATGGATACGTGTCACGTGTTGTCCATTCATGTAACACGCCGGGGATTGCCCATGTAACACGCCGGGGATTCCCCATGGGATCTTCAGAGAGGAGAAGATGGACCTCCAGGAGGTAACTACTAGTCATGAAGAAGGAACATTCCAGCAGCTCCGAGGGAGGGGGGGTGGAGGCGGGGCGAGGACACATGGAGGGTATCGGTGAAGCCGCCTCATCATTCAACTCCCCCAATCCCACCAGAATCTAACAAACTCTTTGTTTCCTCTCCTTCCGGGTCTCTGATGAAGAAACCTAAAACCACAAACACCCCCAAATCATAGGGACCCCGGAACCCAATCAAGGCGCAGCGTTCCCCAAACAAGAACCCACAAGTGACCGCCAACGCCAAGAACCAGCCGATCACAACCTTGTTAACACGGAGGAACCCTTGAAGAGACCTTCAGGTCTCAGGGAACCTCTAATAATGATCTACATCAGGGGAGCCCATTATACATTAGCGTAGGGATCAGCGGGAGGAATGTTCCTAATGGGACACTATTCCCCCCCACTGACACCAATGATGGGACA
>NW_017316039.1:0-723 GCF_000935625.1 Nanorana parkeri
TCCAGCTTGCCCCTTGCGGCCGGGGAACCCCCTGTTTCCTCTCCGGACCCCGGTGGATACACTTGGGAGGCCGGGGAGTCAGTGGCACTAGTGACACCGCTGCTGGGTTCCGACCTCTCCCGACGGCACTGCTCTGTTGCGTCTCCTCCCCCTGACACGAAGGATGGGGACGTGTTTCCGCTTGACCCCGTGTCGGCGTCAGGTGACCCACGGAGGAGCGTTCCGTTCGCCCCCTGGAAAAAAGCCCCGATGTCTACCGCCAGGTCCGCGGGTTCCGACAGCGGCGGCGTCGTCTTCTTTCTTTTTCCGCTCCTCCCCATGTTGTCGGCCAGAGCGGGGTTCACCAGGATCGGTGCAGTAAGTCTGCCGCAGTCTCAGTCTCTCTCGTTCAGGTCTGCTCTTTGCTCTTTGCTGCAGTCTTCTCTCTCTCTCTCAAACCATGCTTGATGAGGCGAGGTGTGGGAGCCGCAGGTGCACACACCTTACTCCGCCATTGTCTCTAGGCCACTCCTGTATTGAGTTATTTATTAACTCAATACAGTTTTATCTTTTAGATTTAGTCAGAAAATTATTATTTTTTGTGCGCTGATACTGATTTTGGTGTGTTTTAACAATTGAATTGTGTATTTTTATCGGTTTAATATTAATTTGAGAAACATTTGCGCGTTTATCGCAAATAATTACCAAGACATTTCGCAAAAAAACAGCAGCAAATACTCTACT
>NW_017316040.1:0-723 GCF_000935625.1 Nanorana parkeri
ACACGTACAGTAAGCCTTATAAAGTTCACTTCTTATTACCAAGCATTGCCACCTTACATACCAGAATCTCCAGGATTTACTGTACGATTTTCAACAACAAAAAAAGAAAATCTTTTTAGGTTTGGGAAAAAAAAAATACACCTTAAAAGCCAGCTCTGTACAGCTCATTATCTCATAAAGGTAATATAACATCAGTCCAGCCTGCTTTAATGCCTCACAAGGTACATGAAAGAACGTCTTTTGATGTGAAACAAAGGCTTACCTCCACCAATTTGTTGGCATGTTCGCGGAACACTTGGGCATATTCCTTTACCTCCTTCTCATTACCGCTCTTTGCTGCCTCGATGAGAACCAGCAGGGGAACGTTTGTCTCCAGAAAAGAGTCTGAGATATGGTCCATTACAGCTTTCCGGAGCTAGAAAACCAAGGGATAAAAAAGAACATATTCTATTAGTTGGGGAGACACTTTAAAACGTAAATCAGGAAAATTAACAAGCTTTACTGATCAATTAGTGTTATGGGTTCCATTGCCATTGAATTTTGGTTTTCATGGGTACTCTCCAGCCAGGCATAACATTTTTTATTTTAAACTCAGTCAGTGGCCACAGCTTACATGGTAGGTGGTTCCAGGCTTTACTCTGGTATTAAGCTTGATCAGCTGGCAGAACCATGTACCAGATCTCCGTGGCTGCCCTGAAATTGCATATCTAAATACCAAGGATG
>NW_017316041.1:0-723 GCF_000935625.1 Nanorana parkeri
GCATTAGGTCATGCTGTAGCCAGAATAAGATCCTCCCACCTGCAGCACAGATCATGTGACCAGATGCCTAGGTTTTTGCTCATGTGACCAGCACCGGAGGGATCCTTGAGCAGCGCTTTCTCCAGGTACGTTACTCTTTATTCATCCCGCCACGACGGGCGCTCGGTTCCGCGTCATCGCGTTGATAAGACTATTGGCAGCGCTTGGGATTCGTTATCCCAGAAAACATCAAACTGAGAGACGTCCGCCCGCCGCGTCCGCAAAGCAGGCGAATGACTTCCAGATCGGCGCGTCGCTCGGCGAGGAGGAACGCGTGTAAAAGATGATTAATTATGCTAATTGACAATCTCTCTGCGGCGTTAATGACACGAGCCCGACAAGCGGCGGGACGTCAGCTGACTGGCGTCAAGGATTGTTCATTGAAGCTGTGACAGGAAGTCTCGCAGAGGGGTCACCGCCGTCCTGTGATCCCCAGGGGGGACAGCAATCGCTGCGGAAGACGATCGCTGAAACTCCCGTCCGGCTACATGGTGAGGAGGAGAACGATGCAGCAACCGCTCGTGTATCCAGCGCATGGTATGGAGAGTGAATAAACATGGCGCCGGTATACACGGCAATAGAGCTGCAACAACTAATCGCCTAAATCGATCATCGATGATGAGAATAGTCGGCAACTATTCTCATCATCGATTAGTCGGTTGGGGAAGGGGAGAGAGAGAGAGA
>NW_017316042.1:0-210 GCF_000935625.1 Nanorana parkeri
CGCACGCTCTGCCCCTCCCGCTCACAGCCGACAAGCCCAGCTGAGTGGGCGGGGACCGGGCAGTAGCACGATGTGATTGGCGGAGGGTTGCCGTGGCGATAGAATGCTGACCCGGCACGGGAGCCGCGCTGTGTAATCTGACACGGTGCAATCTGCTCCCGATCGGGCTCAGCATTCTATCGCCATGGCAACCATCAGTATCCGGCGGCC
>NW_017316042.1:224-723 GCF_000935625.1 Nanorana parkeri
CCCCCCATCTCTGCGCCGGATGAACGGATGATCCGACACTCTCGGCGCAGAGATTGGGGGGCCGCTGGGTACCGATCCGGCGCTGGGACTGTGCTAGGCCCCCCACAGGCCCGAGGCCATGGTGCGCCTGCACCGGCGGTAGTTCCGCCACTGCTCCTACCCCACTGCTCCTACCCCATCTAACTTTCCCAGTTACATAGTTACATAGTATTTGAGGTTGAATAAAGACATAAGTCCATCAAGTCCAACCTATTGCCGATGTGTGCGTATATGTTTAGGTCCATGTATCATCTCATTCTTAGGAGTACTTGTACCCCTGTATATTACGGTACCTCAGGAAAGCGTTCAAAAGACGATCTTTTCTGAGTACTGGAGACCAAAACTGGACTGCGTATTCCAGATGAGGCTGGACCAGCGATCTATAAAGTGGCAAAATTATAGACTTGTATCTGCAATAAATCCCCTTCTTAATACAGGATGCATCCCCTTCTTAATACAG
>NW_017316043.1:0-248 GCF_000935625.1 Nanorana parkeri
CCCATGTAATGTTCTCCGTGTAATGTTCTCCGTGTAATGTTTCTGTACCCGTGTTGCAGGGAGAAGCTGGGCACACACAGCAGTGTGAATATCATGCTTCCACAGGACGTGGCCAGACTCTTCCAGTCTGAGGGCGTGTTCCCGCGTAGGATGACCATAGAGGCGTGGTCCAAGCACAGAGAACTGCGCAACCACAAGCAAGGCGTGTTCCTTCTGTAAGTGTGACCCCCCCCCCCCCCCCCCCCGCG
>NW_017316043.1:264-723 GCF_000935625.1 Nanorana parkeri
CAACCCCCGCCAGGTTTTTATTGCTCTCTCACCGTTGTCACTGGGACAGGAAGTGAAGTCTTCCATTGGTGCCAGCGTTAGACTTACGGTCACATTTCCTCCTGAACAGCAACGGGGAAGCCTGGCGCTCGGACCGGATCATTCTGAACAAGGAGGTTCTGAGTCTGGGCGGAGTCAGGAAGTTCCTCCCCTTCCTGGACGAAGTGGCCGCCGACTTTGTGACTTTCATGAGGAAACGTATGAACAAGAACACGAGGGGGGCGCTGACCGTGGACCTGTACGCCGACCTCTTCCGATTCACGCTGGAAGGTCAGTGATGTGTTACAGCGTTACACATCCCCGGTGACCTCGCACATCTCTGGTGATCCCGCACATCCCCAGTGACCTCGCACATCTCCGGTGACCCCGCACATCCCCAGTGACCTCGCACATCCCGGTGATCCCGCACATCCCCAGTGA
>NW_017316044.1:0-722 GCF_000935625.1 Nanorana parkeri
CACCACAGCTGGAGGGCCGGAGGTTTGCTACCCCTGTTCTACAGGGTTAGTGACTCTGAACGTATCCAGTCCATTTGGATCAACGTGACAACCAGACAGCTGATTTGCCTCATGTCAGCTTTCTTGTAAGGAATTTTTATGAGGCAATAAGACTTTTACATGTTTGTTAAACTTGCTAGCTGTTCATATTCTATAAAACAGGCAAGTCCATCCTTTCCTGCGTTGCATGAGATGTAGTATTCCTGTATCCGATGAACTTTTATGTTTTAGATTCTGTCATCTTTTGGATAAAATCTTAATTATATGAATTCACTTTTTTAGAGGGTACAATCATGACACTTAGTTACCATGTTGAGCTTTCTCATTATAGAGTCCTGGGTGCGCAAGAAGGAAAGTACCAAAAACATAACGTGCAAAGTCCAGAATGAACTCTATTCAGAATTTTAATTCATAAAAGGCCAACACGTTTGGGGAGTTCAAAGGATTCCCCTTCGCCAGGGCTTGGAACTGTTGAACCGTGTGTACTGGAATGATAGAAGTGGAGGGTTTCCCATTGGGTGGATAGTATGGTTGCTCCAGATGCCTGTTAGTAGGTAGCCCAGCATGTCTGCATGTTTTTTTAGTTGTGTCTGTAGAGTGATATATTCAGATGGTCTGCTATCTGGTAGAAGAAAGGAAAGAACAAAATCTGGAGCAGTTGCCTGTGGCAACCAATCAGCTTC
>NW_017316045.1:0-722 GCF_000935625.1 Nanorana parkeri
AGAGAGAGAGAGAGAGAGAGAGAGAGAGATACACACATACACACAGAGAGCGCGAGCAGTACACAGAGAGAGTGCGGTATACAGAGAGGTATAGAGAGAGAGAGGAATAGAGAAAGAGGTATAGACAGATAGGTACAGAGAGCAGGGGTGTGGAAATTAAAAAAGAAATCTACTTGTCCTGATACAAAAAAATAATTTTAACCAAAACCGTATTTTGCAGTGCTAAGAGCTTCTCATTGGTCAGCGCCGTCAGGTGACTGAGTGCTCGCAATTTGCGAGCGAAATTCAGAATACATGGCACAAGTACAGATAGTACGCCCGTACTGGCGGACCGTTCGATGAAAGGTAAGTATAGCAGGGAAGGAGAGGGGAGGGGGGCCAGATTTCTGCGGGTAATTCAATGTTCCCAAATTACTTACTATGATTTCAATGGGGTTAGATCCGCATGGCAATCGCTGAAAAAAGGTACATGTACCTTTTTTCACGACACACACCGTACAGTGTTTTCAACCGCGATTATGCGCAATTGCACAGGCGGTATTGCGGTGGCAATCTGCCTGGAGCGACTGGGGTGCCATTAGAAAATAATGGCACTGCCAGTGCAAACGGTGGTGGTGTGCGATTCTGCGAAAGCACAGCCATCCACACGATTACTGTGCGGTCACAGATCGCCCACACAATGCCCTATGCATGTGTTCATTTGCATGCAGGTGGTGGGTGCA
>NW_017316046.1:0-722 GCF_000935625.1 Nanorana parkeri
AAAAGTTCTGCGTATGGGAGCTAAGAACAAACATGCTGAATACACCTCGGAAGGGGTGTCACTGGGGACATCGGAGGTGGAGGAAGATCTGGGGGTTCTTATAGAGACCACAGACTGAACAATGGCATGCAATGCCGAGCTGCAGATAACAAAGCCAGTAGAATACTAACTGCATTAATAGAGAGATTTATTCCAGAGTCACGAATTCTACCACTTTATAAATCACTGGTTGAGCCACATCTTGGGTACGTGACTCAGCTCGGTCACACATCCTCAGGAAGGACGTCCTTCAACTATAGAAGGTTCAGAGAAGGGCAACAGAATTATTCATGAAGATAGAGGACCTCAGCTATGAAGATAGACTACAAAAATAAATATACTTGTTCCCCTTTAGAAAAGAGGCGCCTAAGAGGAGACGTGATTACAATTTACAAACTCATCAATGAGGACTATTGGGAATAAACTATTTCACCTGAGAACTCTGAGGAAGACACGAGGACACAAGAAGAAGTTGGACGAGATGCAGTCTAATCTCAGACCACACAAGAGGTTCTTGTTACTGTCAGAGCAGTAAAAATGTGGAATTCCCATCCACAAATAGTGGTATCAGCAGAAAACATTGAGAACTTCAAGAAACACTTAGAGGAGGTTCTCAGGTTATAGAATGTACACAATGTAGAGGGTCATGGCAGTTGTTAGCAACATGTGACACACACACACAC
>NW_017316047.1:0-241 GCF_000935625.1 Nanorana parkeri
CCCAACATGCCCAGGTTAAAAATTGTGTGCGTCCGTGAATCTGCGACAGAATTCAGTACCCCAAAAAGTCCATTGACAACGCTTTAAAAACCCCTACAGGTCATCAGTTTAGAGATATGTGTAAATATTGCCCCTAGAATTATTGCTCTAACTCTAGCTTATGCGGTGATACCCAACAGGTGTAGCGCAATCGTCGTTTTCTTGCGTAGGCGCACCCGATGCGTGTTTATTGGCGACGCGC
>NW_017316047.1:299-722 GCF_000935625.1 Nanorana parkeri
TTTTTTTAACTTTAATTGCCATCACATAGGGGGGCTTACAAGCCCCCCATGTGATCACATATTGGCAGTGACAGGTACACTTTAACATGATGCTGGGGGTCCAAAGACCCCTACTATCTCCTTTACACTCTAAATAAGCTATTGAAGTGCAGATCGCACTTCAATGTGGCTTCAGGAGCCCAGCAATCATGCAATACGCGTTGCTGATGGGATTATCCCGCCATGGGTCGTGAAGGGGATAACTTTTAGTTTGGGTGGGTGAAGGGTTAAAACCCCTGCCAGTTTATTTGTGTCCGTGTACCATGGGGGAAATTTCCATTCCCATCCTTTCTCAAAAGTGCAGCAGGAACTTAGCGAAAATCTCCCCAAGTGAGGGGAATACCCCTCTTAAGGTGCCCATACACTGTACGATTCTCGTACGAG
>NW_017316048.1:0-722 GCF_000935625.1 Nanorana parkeri
GTATAGCATTTCAGAGGTACAAGTGAGGCAAATCACTTTATTGTCTATAAAGACGCTCAGTCTGCATCTAATAGTCACTTACCAAGAGCGGCGGCACCAATCAACACAACAAGAAACACATATCGTTCTGGTGACTTACATCCGGTGTAGCTGGAAAATAGAAACAGTCATAAGTGTTAGCTTGATATTTGTCTCTCCTGTTGGGAATCTCAATATAGCCCTCAGGTGACCGCCATCATGACATTTCCATTAGAGGGAACATGGCACACTAGTAGATCTTCCTTTTTTCCCCGTTTTTAAAAAAAATTGATTTTGAGGGAGTATTTTAATAAATGTGAGTTGATCCTTCCAGTTTCTGTTCTCCTTTAATAGCGGGGCCTAGTTGTGACCTATGCAGCAGTGCAAACCAATCTGCGGCAGTCACTGTCCCCTGCTGGGGATTACAAACTAGCTACGCTGACCATCTACCAAATGGCTTTGAACTGTCACTTTTGCTGGACAACTGTCAGCCGGTCACAGGGAGGGGAAAAATAATGGATCTGCCGGAAGGATTAACAGTTACAACTGTTCTAGGTGGGACTTAGAACACCAAACACTGCTATGTAAAAGCAGACTGCATCATACATGTCATGTTTGGTATTGCCCATAGATCTACTTTAAAGCCAGATGCAGCCAGACATTTAGTATTTTAGAGGGAGGAAAAATAAAAATGTCTATTTCTT
>NW_017316049.1:0-722 GCF_000935625.1 Nanorana parkeri
AACTATTATGTGGCAAGAGGGGTTAGAATGCTTTGATTAGCTCAACTCAAAAGATCAGCGAATGACTAGCTTTAAAAAGCAAAACAACTAAAATGATATCCCTTTCTATGTCCTCCTACTTGTTTCTTGTACAGCAGCATCATCTTTTTTGCAACACAGAATATTCTGCAACTTTGGTGATGCAATGAAATACATGAGAGGATTAAGTGTGGTACTGATACTACTAATGGAAGCACATATTAAGTAACCCACATACAACTGAATAGTAGGCACACCTTGACCACGCAGATTATGGAGAAAAAAGACAAGATTTGTTGGCCCAAAACAAAGTACAAATTGGCAAAGCACAATAATGGCTAAATAAACAGCTTGTTTTTTGCTTTCTGTGTTACCCATTTGTGAAGAACTTAATCTATGAATGGTACCAGCATAACATAGAACCGTGATGACAAGAGGTAAGAAAAAGAAAACTGAAATAAAAGTGCTGAAATAGTACATATAGAAGGTGGCCACTTCCCGTTCATTTAGCACATCGTGGCAAGTGGTAAGACCCATTTGTTTAATGTACATGGTTTGTTGAGTTGTGAAATGTGGCACAGTGCTGGCTATGGATATAACCCAGATAAAGAAACATATTATCCATGCCCGAGTCAAAGAACGCCAGGAGAGGGACTGCATTGGATAAACGACAGCCAAAAACTTGTCCACACTCATACTTGTAA
>NW_017316050.1:0-722 GCF_000935625.1 Nanorana parkeri
GGTGGTTGAAGCCAATGGCACTGCAGCCATGCCCACTGCCCCCAGTGTGATCGCCTGCACCCGGGACGCAGGCACATTAGTGCTTGCTTTCTGGTCCAATGCGATCTGCAAAAATAGTGCTTGCAGATAAGAGCAATGCAAGGATTTTTTTCCAGTCTTTTGAAGTGTAAGAAGACCATGACTTTCCTCAGCCCTATCTCTGCATGGAAAATAAAACTAAAATGAACAGTAGATTGAGAGGCAGGGAGCGTCTAGCTAGGGAGTGTACTAACTAGAGACAAAACAGGAGGAGGAACAAGGGAACATACCAAGTACAATAAACAAGACAATAGACAGCTCACCCATCATCATAGTGCTAATAATATTTAGATCGAACATCTCCCAATTTTCATATATGAGAATGAGGGTCACCTTTAAGCACAAGGAATTTATGTAGAGGACAAGTTCCTGTCACCCCCTAGTTATGCAGACCAATAAGAACTATGCAAAATACTGGCTAAATCACTTACTTTTATTTTTACAGTCTCTTCAAAATAACAAATGCAATAACTTACAGGTAGGATGAAAGGTTTAGTGCAGTATAACACCATCCATGTCATCACTTTGAGCACCGCTATTCAGAAAGAGAAAGGTCCACAGAGCCGTATGTAGTGCAGGTGACAAACCACAATACCACCCAGCTCACTGACATCACCGGTTGCCAAGAGCTGAGCTGGACACTC
>NW_017316051.1:0-721 GCF_000935625.1 Nanorana parkeri
CGCAAAATCTGAATCAAAACAAAACTAAACAATTTTTTTGCCGGTGCACATGTCTAGTGATTAGTTTTAATGTTGGGTACAAAAGGGAGAAGTGTGCTGGTTTGACAAGAATGCTAAAATTCAAAAAAGCAAACTTCGATAATCTGTATGACACTAAATGGGACAAATTAATTCTAACGATGGACACTGATGAGAAGTGGGATTGTTTTACGAATACACTGCATAATGCTATTACCAAGTGTATACCATTAGGTAACTCAAATAAAAGATCGAGAATTAAGCCTGCATTGCTAAATAAAATGGTAGAACAACACATCAAAGAAAAGAAACTAACATTTTAAAAATATAAGATGGAGGGGACTGAATTGCCATTTCAGAGCTAAATAGATTACAAAAAGCATATCGTCACAGTCTGTAAGAAGAATCACAAAAAATGATTCCGATATATAAACTGTAAAAAGCTACGAAAAGAGCAGGTAGACCCAATCAAGGATGAGAACAGGAGATTATTTACAAATGACAGAGAGAAGGCTGAAGCATTAAATTCAATTTTCTCCTCAGTATACACTCAAGAAAAATATGGGTTTAATGGAGATGAGATTGTGAGTAGCTTAGTGCGTAAGATACCGCAGTGGTTGACAGCAGTCGGGGTTCAACAAAGACTTGAAAAACATAATGCTAATAAATCATTAGGACCAGATAACCTGCACCCTAGGGTACT
>NW_017316052.1:0-721 GCF_000935625.1 Nanorana parkeri
CTCCATGCTTCCTCATCACCTGGTAACGAGGGAGCATGGAGCCGGCTTCCAGGCTAATGAGGAAGCCGGGTGGCGAGTCATTACACGCCGCCCAGCTTCCATAATGGGACTTCTGGTATCGGTATTCGAAATCTGCGAGTACCGGGCAAAAAAAATATTGGAACTCGATACCGAAGAACCGGTATCGGTGCATCCCTACTACTAATGATCAGAATCTAATGCATCTTATGAAAAACAAAGTTAACATGACATTGAGCAAACACTAACAATAATGGGCATAGGCACCTAACTCCAAGTATGAAAGTCCGAGATAAACCCAACACACATTAGGAAAGGCCGCACGCTGCACTGCAGTAAATATGAAACCAACAAGAGGTTAAGGAAATAAATGCACATAGTATTCTAAGACTTCAACAAAGGAAGATTTGTAATCACAGAGCAGTATGAGCACAAAGTCTATGTTTATAGGCCCAAAATGATCATGAAAGTTGTGTCACTCAGCTAAAGCATACGTTCATTAAAGTACAGAGCCTGCTTGTCTGCAGCACACAGGACAGGGAAGTAAAGAATGTCAACAACATGAAATAGACGTCTCACATTCAAAAGTTTTTCCACCACTCCGTGGTATACGTAGACTTGTTTTCATGTTTTATATTAAGCCTTCACTTTGTAATTTGACACAATTGTAGAGCTGCAGCTAACGATTATTTTCAAAATCGAT
>NW_017316053.1:0-721 GCF_000935625.1 Nanorana parkeri
CTGTTATTGTTGATGTTAATATTGCATTCTTTTTTTTTTTTCTCTTTTCTCTTCTTTTTGCTCTTTTTTTTTTCTCTCCCTTTGTGAGTAATGGTGTGTTTTGTGATTTTGTGTGTTGAAGAAAACAATAAAACTTTTGAAAGCCAAATGTTTACAATCTTTTACAGTGTTTTTTTATGATGCACCTTTTTTTTTTTTTTTAAGATGCACTTTTTTTAGGATGCACTTTTTTAAAGATGCACTTATTTTCAGATGCACTTTTTGTAAGATGCACTGTAATGTGTTGAATTGATGCTCAGATTTAGGTAATAGGAAGAGATTGGTGGTATTTTCTGTGATGCAAGTTTTCATATTCTATATTTTGTTATCTTATTAAAATGTTCTTAAGAAGACATTTGTTACACCTGTTATATTTTGTTAATTTATTAAAACATTCATTTTGGAAATGTACAATTGTTGCACTTTATTTAATGGAAGTTTATTTCTCTTTATTTTTTTTAAATTAGTAAACATTTATTTTGAACATAGTGAAGAGAAATTCTGTACCAAGTGTAGGTGATGTGGGTGGTGCAATATGTGGGTGCGGCTATGTGTGGGTGTGGCTTGAGGGTGGGCGGGGACACAGGGGCCCCATAATCTCCTATTGCCCGGGGGCCCCATGAGTTGTCTGTCCGCCCCTGCTTCTGGGTGTCACATGATTTGCAGTAGCTCTGCTCAGGGT
>NW_017316054.1:0-720 GCF_000935625.1 Nanorana parkeri
CAGAGGAGCTTACACTCTAATGCACAATAGCACCAGCTGTAAGGGGACTACAAATTCCAGCAATACATTCATACAGCAATGTAGAACAATATATGAAGTTGGCTCAGTGATTAGAGACCGCTGAACGCAGGGATTAGAGACCCGCTGGAGAGAAATGCTCACATGCTGAGCCGACATTCAAAGCTTGCGGATCCCCATTGGAATTGAACATTTGATGTATAAAAGTCCCGCGGCTTTAACAACGATTGCGGCAACTACACATTTTTGGAACAAAAGCTACAAATGTTGTGGAAATGACTTCTTCCCTCAGGCTATACGGTCTCTCCATCAGATCTCTATATAGACATGCATCCTACGGCCTGATTAGGTGAATGTTCTTACACTCACATTTATTTACTGCTAAAAAGAATGGTCAAAACACCGCTGGACATCATCTTCATTCATCCGCCCCGTATCGCTGCTGCAGCACTCGCACACTTTACACTTCATACTCCATTTGCATTTTTACTCTAATTTCATTTATTAATATTTACATTTTATTTTGTGATGTAAAAGTTTTATATTATTATTGATTCTTCTCTCTACTTGTACTTCTCCCTCTCCTACTTGCAGTCGTGTAAGCATTTCACTGCATATCATACTTGTACGATTATGTATGTGACAAATAAATCAATCTATCTCATATCTATCTATCTATCTATCTATCATATCTATCTATCT
>NW_017316055.1:0-720 GCF_000935625.1 Nanorana parkeri
ATCTTCATGGTTTCTTGCACCAGGGCCCTGAAGTTTCTAGTTGCGTCTCTGCCATCTTTGCCTCTCAGTTGTCCCTCCTTTTGGACAGATATGTAGACCTCTACATTAATTTCAAGTGTTACACTACACTAAACCTTTCACACAGAACTTTTTATTATCACATTATTATTAATATTGTTATTTAAAAGAGCCAATATAAAGGAAACATAGTGATGGAAAAATGTTTTGTCAGTTTAGACGAGAATTTTTTGCTTATTACTTCTTCATGGTCCATGTAATTGGGGACGTTGAAGCGGTTTGTCCTTTGCCTACACACTTTGTGCTAAAAGGGTGTCCCTCTTTCCCATCCTGTTAGCTCTTCTGTGTTGCAGCACTGGGGTACTTGGTCTAAATCCTGATCTATATTAAGTTTACATGTTCTTCCTCCCATGGGTTACCTCTCACACTCCAAAAACATGCTGGCAGGTTAAATGGCTGCTGTCTAAATTGGTCCTATTATGCGAGTTAGGAACCCTAGATTGTAAGCTCCTTGATGGCAGGAACTGATGTGAATATATAATATATGTAAAGTGCTGCGTAAATTGTTGGTGGTATATAAATGCCCGTAATAAATAAATACAAAAATAACTGTTGATTCAGCCAGAAATAACTTCCTGTGGCCTCCGCCAACTGTTATCAGTTATCTTTTAGATTGTAAGCCCTCAGGGGCAGGGCCCTCCT
>NW_017316056.1:0-720 GCF_000935625.1 Nanorana parkeri
GGACTTATAAGGCTCAGAAAAATCCAAAGGAAGGAGAGATACTGTTAACGTGACACACCAATGGAGAAGGAGATTAAAAGGTTATCATAAAATGAACATAATGCCACAAAAAAACAGTCAACATTAGTATTACTATACAAAAGCTTGCACTTCAATTTGCTGGAACAAACCAATCTCATGTCACAGTGTTCTGGTGCACCTCCCGAAGCCCTCAAACCTGGAATGTGCACAATAGTCAACCAAGAACTTTGCTACAAAGTACTATGGCACACCTTCCTTCTAACCGCTCCCTATCCCATGATTCTGGGGAAATACAACTCCATAGATTTCTAAGTTAACGACAATCCACTGTGGCATGTGGAGACATAAGCAAGAGCTAGCCTGACGCTGAGTCAAGAGTTAAATTGTATATAGACTTTGGGTCCATGGGCAAGACCGTGAGCAGTTGAGGGTGTCTACCCAAACCTTTGTAGTGCCAGCTACCAGCTAGGGAGAATAATTACACTGGATTTCTACCCAACAGGCTCCCTTTACAGAGGTACTCCACCAAATATGCTTCTTCCATGTTCTTTATGAGGGAGGTCCTCCAGTGAGTATGCTTCTTCCATGTTCTTTACGAGAGAGGTCCTCCAATGAGTATGCTTCTTCTACATTACTTATGAAAGAGGTCTTCCACTGAGCATGTTTCTTTAATGTTCTTTATGAGAGAGGTCCTCCACT
>NW_017316057.1:0-720 GCF_000935625.1 Nanorana parkeri
TTGTGCATATACCTTCCCTTCCCCGTTTTATCGTTAAACATGATATCTTTACAACCGTGTACCAGCACACAGAGGGTTTGTATTTCTGTCAATCCAGTCTTCAGATTTAAACAGCTACTGTCTACAGTGGACAAAGAATGGGTTTGCAATCACAGGTTTGAGTTTGTTAAAGTCCCTAGCTACACTTGCTTATGAGCAAGTTTGATGCTCATGCAGTAAACACAAATTTAATCCAGAGCACCAATCTCATTTGTCAGGACTATGGATTAATGGGAAGAGGGGGCGAGTAACTTTTTATTCAATAATTTAATACATTTCTTTGTGAGACTTTGTTTTCTTTTTTTCATGAGACGGGTAGTTGGATCAAGCATCTTCTGACCTGATCCCGCCCCTCCAATACACTTCCACAGCAACAGAGCACTTATAGAAGTGATGGACTGCTCACTGTTACCAACAAGCAATAGATCAATATTGTAGTGTCTGATGCTGCAGGGGAAAACATGACAGGTGATTCAGCTGTGCTTTGTCTACACATACAGGTTGGAGTGACAGGATGTGAAAGGTGACATCAAGGTACTTCCACTTTAAACACATTGCGGAAGCAGGAGCGGTCTTTCTGAGTACACTGTATCATGTTAGTAAGCTCAGGGGATGTTTCAGTCCTTAGCTGTGCTTAGAGCTCTACTCAGGGCCGGTGCAAGGATTTTTGCCAACTCAGGC
>NW_017316058.1:0-720 GCF_000935625.1 Nanorana parkeri
TCATCTACATAAGCCAGAATGGTGCTATTTTCTGGCGCAGTAAACAACGATAAGGATTTTTGTATTTCATGAGAGAACATTCCTGGGACTCCTTGTGGTAGTTTTGTGAATGTGAGTCTTCTACCCTTAAATGTAAAAGCAAACCAGAACTGACTTTCCTGATGCACAGGAATGCTGAAAAATGCATTAGCCAAATCTATGACGGTGTAGAATTTTGAGTCAGGTGGTATGCTATTTAATAGGGTAGAAGGGTCCGGTACTACTGGAACCCTAGGAATTATTGCTTTTTCCATCCACTTCTGTGCTACATATATACCTTCCTTCTCCATTTTCTTTTTATCAGCCTCACATTCTTCTTTTATCCCTCTCATCAACTTTCTACATCCTTCTTTAGTTAGTTTCCCATCAAAATTGTACTTTGTTTTCCACTGGGTTCTAAACTTGATGTATTTTGGATCTTTGTTATGCATAATCAATTAATCTTCTGTTAATTGACATTTCTTCTTCTTACAATTTAGGTTAACCATTTTGTTATTTTCTAAAACTTGTACTCTGGTTCTATTTCTTTGTCTTTGTTTCTTTTAAGTCTAACCTTACTCCAAAAAGACTTCTTTTCTTGTTTCTTTTAAGTCTAACCTTACTCCAAAAAGACTTATTTTCTTATTCATACAGTCAGTTTCATTTATGTGTACTTTAGAAATCTAAGGGTGTTTATACGTC
>NW_017316059.1:0-720 GCF_000935625.1 Nanorana parkeri
TGATAATAATTTCTAATACAGCTTGTAGCCTAATAATTCAACTAAGCATATAAATAGGAGTTCTGTAGCCATAAGACCCATCCTCTGCCCAAGTGGCGGGACCATAACAATACGCAGGTGAGCCCATTCATTATCTCTCCAATTTCCTATCTGTAGGTCAGAGGCCCTTCTTTTCCTCACTCTCGCCATATGCACATTGATTTCCACACAATTTTACACATAGGGGGTGATTTACTAACTTAAACACACGCACGCACCAGGTGCGTGCGATCTTCACACAGCAAAACGTATTTATCAACCAAAAAGTCTCTAAAAGCATACCTCCACCAATGCCATACATGGAAAAAAAAATCATGCACACGACGCATATACAATGCCGCTCCACAGCTCAGACAAAAATGGCCAGCCCATGCATCCACATTCCTGCACTCATCAACGCAAGCAACACAACACAGAGTCAACTCACACAACATCACCCTGCAATTCACGCAGGGCCCCACCCAACACACCTGCTGGGTGTGTACATACTACAAAGGTGTTCAGAGTCCCCCAATTATTCTATTGCAGCATTTTCTGCTTTTATAATAATAACAGTTCTTCTTGTCTATTTCTTTTACATGTTACTTCTATTCATTTTTGACAAATTGGAACTCCTAGTTTATCTATTTTTTTTCTTCTTCAAGATTTCCAGAAAACCCATAGTGCTGTTTCTGACATTTG
>NW_017316060.1:0-719 GCF_000935625.1 Nanorana parkeri
GCCTAAAGGCAGTCAGAGTGGGAGATAGTCGGACAGGTTGATTGGACACAGACTGAAAAAAATCTTACAAGGGTATTAACTATCCAAACCTTAAAAAGGAAAAAAAAAAGAGGTTTTGGCTTTATACACACTTTATTTGTGAAATGGTTGAAGCAAGAGGTTCAGACAATTGATCAGTTAGAATTGTATATATTTTATTGAACTGTTATAATAACAACTATTAAGAAATGCAATTTACTTATTTTATTACTTATTCCTAATTTACAGTATAAAAGCAAGCAAAACTATGTAATAAACTATTTAGGTCTAACTGGCAGGGAATATACATCTTACATGTTGATATCTTTGATTGATTGATGTACATGAGCTGTTAAGTTGTTTTTAAAGGTGCATCCTGTGAGGCTGTCATCCTGATTCTGGATTCGCTACTGAGAAAGTCACTGACCTGGGTCAACTATGCAGAATGGCGGCTTTTCAGAAATCACTGGCTGCATGCTTGTTCCAGGTTGATAACTGACTAAGTGGTGAAACTAAGATCAGAAAGACATCCCTGGATAATTAACTAAAAAAATACAGCTATGATAGTTCCCATATTGCAATTCTCTTTTTTTTTAGCACAAATAAAGGTTTCAATTAGAAGCTATTCTTATAGATGCCGAACAGCAGTGAGTTAATAGGCGAATGACGCTGAGCGGCATTCGGCTCGGCTGTTCTGCTCG
>NW_017316061.1:0-719 GCF_000935625.1 Nanorana parkeri
CAATGGTGAGATTTCCCCCAGTAGTTTGTGTCTCCGCCCCTTTTCCCACAAAATACGGGGAAATAATTTTTTGCACAACTAGATGATTTTTATTGCTGGCTGGAGTTGAGCTCCAAAGGTTTTTAGGGGTTCCTAGAGAAAAGAGCAATTTCTACCTCTTAGCTACGTAACCAATGACAACAATAGAAAATACAACATGTCACATACAAGATACAACATGTCGCATACAAGATACAACATGTCGCATACAAGATACAACATGTCACATACAAGGATACAATGTTTACAAACAATAACAGTGCAAACCAGAAATAAAAGTCTAATCCGGCAATTTGTAGGATATTGTTTATAAACATTGTATCTATTATGTTACTTGTATGTTGTATGTGACACGTTGGGATGTTAGAAGAATGTTGCTTCTGATTACAACCATGTAATCTTTGCATCCCTACAAATCAGATACTTGCCTCTTCTCTGCTGCATGTTATCACACATGATGTGGTTATGACACTTTGTATGACTCTGACATGTATGACGCTGACATGTATGACGCTGACATGTATGACTCTGACATAATGATGGTTTGTGTTCCTCTGATCACATCGTCGTTCTCTGGACGTAAAATATTTCTATAAATCTGGATTGTAAATCAGCCGGAAATCTGAGAGATTTATCATCCTGCTCCCGGCTCTGATCGCGGCTCTGCTCCCGGCTCTGAT
>NW_017316062.1:0-719 GCF_000935625.1 Nanorana parkeri
GGAGGTAGCTGTGTGGGGATGAATTGCTTGAGAACGTGATGTTTACAATAGCGCCTAACTTTTCCTCATTTGAAGGTACTGGCACCCTTTTGAAACCACATCTTTCCCTTCCTTCCTTATTTTCCCTGTTTTTGGTCTCTTGTATAGACCTCTATAAATAAATATGAACTATTTCACTATCAAAAGTATTAGATTATACTAAGCCTTTTACCCAACCTCCAAAATTTGCATTCATTATTTCGATAAGGCAGGTTAAATGAAAAATAGTGCTGACAATAAGCATGTTTTAGTTTAGCCAATCATTGTTTTTATTGTCATGCTTTGTGTAGCTGAGGTAGTGGTAGAGGTCTGTCCTTTGTCTATATACTTTGTGCAAACAGGTGTTCCTGTTTCTCATCTTAGTTAGAAGGGATGAATGAGTATTTCCTCCTACAGTAATTTTGTGGAGCATTGCTGGATAGCGTAACTTTGGTGAGAATTTTTTGGTATGTGCAGATGACACATTGGTGGCAGTTGTGGAGAGAGCAGTGTCCTCTTTAGCTGGCTCTCTAACGATGGCCATACACTGATCTATTTTTTCCCATTTAACCCGCGGACTGAACGAGGAAAATAGGACACAATCTTCCATCAACATTTAGGAGTGTGTGGCGATCAAGGAATTCCGCTGTTTGCATTGTATATTGCAGTTAAAGGAGAACTATGGGGTTAAGTCTTTTCCC
>NW_017316063.1:0-719 GCF_000935625.1 Nanorana parkeri
TGTGGTCGCCATGGCAACAGGGGCGAGGGGGTGCAGCCAGGGCATGGTAGCTATAGCCCTGGATATGCAGTGTAATGGACAGGTATGAAGTGTAAACCCAAAGCAGGCACACAATGTAATAGAGAGGTATGCTTTGCAATTTACAGGTATACAGGGAGTAATATACAGGTATTGTTTGTAATAGACAGGTACACAGTGTAATAGAGAAATTCTGTACCTTGAATGTGCTGGTTGATGACACTCTCCATCCGCTCCAGCCTCTCTATTATCCTCAAGGTGTCCCCCTTTTCTTTAGGCTCCAGCATGTTGATGTCGGGAGCACATAGAGGCCGGCCATGCAGTTGGTCACCCAGCCCACATAGAACAGGCACCGGATGTTACCCAACCCGCTCAGGATACCAGCAGTTTGGTTTTCCTTGTAGACACCATCCTCAGCTGACTCCATAGAGCCTGACACTGCCAGGACCCCCTCCACTCTGACCGCCTCTTCTAATCGCACAGGCTAGCAGACAGACACAGCGTGTCACACCGAGCCCCAGATATTTAATAATTTGATGTATGCGTTGCTATTCATGGACATTTTCAGCACCCTTCTCCTCCACACAAGGGGTATCCGGTAAGGAGCGCAGCAGTACCTTCAACTGACACCAAGCCTTGAGTACCGATATTTTTTTTTCAGTACTTGCCGATACCGAGTCCCGGAAGTCCCATTCAGGAAG
>NW_017316064.1:0-719 GCF_000935625.1 Nanorana parkeri
TTTAACTTATGGAGTGCTGGTGACCTATTTTCTTCAGGCTTACAGTTCAGGTATAAGAAAAGGTACAACAAAGCAATACAAATGTCAGCATCACTGCTAAGGAACACTACTAGAAAAATAAATGAAGTATGGTAGTGAGACACAGTGCATGCAAAGCATTAACAGAACACAACATACTAATAAACTCATACACATCCTTATTTGCAGGATCTAACTTTCTAATAAACACTTTTGTAGCTTTATTCAAAAGTGCAATAGCTTTTGAGGAGCTGCATTGCATTTAGTTCAGATTCATGTTTGCATTGTAACAATTGCAGGCATGCAGCATGCATGTGAACTAATTGCAGTGCAGCCAATGTTTTTCGTGCTTCTGGATGTACACAGCTGAACTACTCAGGACCTCATATCCTCCAGCTAAACAACGAGTGCAGTCTCTGCTTCTATCCAGACATTTAACGCCTGAATTATGTAAATAGACATTAATGAAGATTATGTACTGTATTTCATGTGCTGTATACATCGTAAGGCACATATGTCTAGAGCAACAGGGTAATAGGACACAGAACCAGGTTCTCATTCATAGGTCATGGTATATTTGTAGAAAATAAGTCCAGGCAACTGGACTTGCTGTATTTTTATGAAGACATTTTGCTGGTCATCCGACAAGCTAAGTTCAGAAATTCTGAATTGAGAAAGCTAGTTGGGTGACCAGCAAAACA
>NW_017316065.1:0-303 GCF_000935625.1 Nanorana parkeri
GTCATGTGGGAAGCATTTGTCTGTCTCACAAGCCTCTAGGAAGCTGTATTCCACTTCTGGGTCAGGGGTCAGGTCACACTGCATAAGTGCTGTTTTAGCACACTGCAGCTTAACCAGTTGACATCCGCGGTGTTAAACCCCCTTCCCATCCAGGCCATTTTTCAGTATTCAGCGCTGCGGTACTTTGACTGACATTTATTCCGTCATGCAGCACTGTACAGAAATGAATTTTATACCCTTTTTTGGGGACAGATAGAGCTTTCTTTTGGTGGTATTTATTCACCACTGGGGTTTTTATTTCTT
>NW_017316066.1:0-719 GCF_000935625.1 Nanorana parkeri
AGCCCATTGTTTTACAAGGTAATTATAACAGGCTGTAAATATACCTGACATTGTTTACTGTATATGACAGACATTTTCACATTTGATAAATGATGTGCAGAAATGAGGCTAACCCATATAGCTCGCTAGTATTATGCATTACACTGTCAACAGGATGCCACATATTTTGATCTTTATTATATTCTCTTTTAAAGATTAACTCTGTCACCTCATTGGCTTTACTTCCATATTCAATATTGTTCAAAAGCTTGACAAAGTGCTTCTCACATATTTTATAGTTAACTTTCTGAAGACATTATTGATTTACTGGCATGTCTCATCATTTGCAAGTTTGCAGCTCTATTGGTTATCTAATTTTGTACCTCAGTTGTGTGGCTCAATGCTGACAGTATCAGCTGGAACTGAAGATGTTGTAAGCACAGTACAGAATAATGACCTACACTCTGACTTATAATGATACTTAAAGACGACTTTTCAAATTTAGCTGACGCAGTTAGAAAGCCTACAAGAGCTAATATGGTCCCAAATGTAAAAGCAAGCTCTACTTCACAAAAGCCATAGACACGTTTTGTACACAGCAAATGGTAAAAAGAACTCATTCTGTAAAAGTCAGCAAATTGGTGAGTAGAAACTTACTACTTACTTACTTACTTCTCTCTTTTCTTATATATGTATATAGTATAGATGATAGATAGATAGATAGATAGATAGATAGATAG
>NW_017316067.1:0-719 GCF_000935625.1 Nanorana parkeri
AGTCTCTAAGGCTTCTGCTGGCTGTGGCTTGTCACTGGAAGAACAAGTAAAGTAACATTTGGAATTAATAAATAATTTTCCTTGGTATAAAAACTTGAAAATAATTTTTTTATATTCTTTATTTGTGACAAATAAACAAACAGGTACACTTTAGATAATAACAGCAGTCTGCAAGGATGATTGAAAGAAATAAAGGACAGCTGAAAGGTCCATCTGGAAACCAGATTAGAGACTTACGTTGGGATTTAAATGTACATCACGTGTAAGAGTGAATGTCGCAGCAGCCAATAGATATCAACATTATAATCATACTGGGGGTAAAATAGTAGACCAATAATGAAGTATTTGTAAACCACAGAAGAGAAGGGTAAAAAGAAAGCAGGGAAAATACCGAGCAAGAAAGAGGAGAAGCAATAAAAACAGAAATAAGAGAGGGGTTATTAAGAGGGAGGTAGATACTCAAAGAGGAATGCGGGAGAGTGATACAATAGCAAGCCTGGGCACCCCCCTTATCCACCCCCACCATCCAGGAACAGGTAAGTATACGTCCCCCTGATCTTTTATGTACTTGTGTACTTGTGTGATCTCGGAGCAAATCTTCATATTCCTGTGTGTAAGGAAATTTTGTACAATAAAACCAGGTCTTCAGAAAGGTTTCTAGGGTGCCCCTATCAATAAAAACAATGTCTTCCATCCTATGGATTTCATTTACTGCCTTG
>NW_017316068.1:0-719 GCF_000935625.1 Nanorana parkeri
AATAGAGGGACAGAGGGGGGATTGGGGGTATAATAGAGGGGGGATTGGGGTACAGTGGAAGGACCGGTGGGGTAGTTGAGGTGCTTGGAGGTTGGGGTACAGTTTTGCTCCTAGAGGATTACACTCGGATTCACGGATTGGCTCTGTGTTGTTGCCAGGAGTAACAGAAACACTTTCGTGCAATGGGAGCAGTGTAATGAGTGGGCGGAGTCTTACAGCCGATTGGTCAGTGGAGATAAAGGCGGGGCGCTCGCCCCCTTAAAGGGTTGAAGTGCTGGTGTGGCGGTGGGCGGGACTGTTGTGTTTTTCACTCGAGCTGGGCGGGGTTTCCGATTTATTGTTCAGTACAGATGGGGGCGTGTCTATTGCATTTCCCGCCCTTCATATTAGCGAGTTGACGTCACACGCTGGCTCCCCGGGAGGGACGAAGTACCACAGCTAATCGAGGCCGAGGCTCCGGTGTCTCTGCTAGGCCGCAGCATGGGGGAAACGAAGGTGATCTACCACCTGGATGAGGAGGAGACACCGTACCTAGTGAAGGTGCCCGTCCCAGCCAGTGACATCCGCCTCCGGGACTTCAAGGCCGCGCTGGGACGGGGCCATGCCAAGTACTTCTTCAAGGCCATGGACCAGGATTTCGGGTGATTTGACCGGGACCCCAAACCGGACCTATCCGTACCCTCTATAGGCTCCGACATAGGCCTGACTGTACCACCCCA
>NW_017316069.1:0-718 GCF_000935625.1 Nanorana parkeri
ATTAGTCGACATGTGGGACTACACCACAAATTTAACCCATCGGTCATCAAATTCCACGTTCTAGACCACATTCATGAGGACAAAAGAGGTGGAGATATTGATAAAAAAATTACTACAATCTGAAGCACGATGGATTTTCAAACTAAAAGCCAATATCTATGCGGGGTTGAATGAGGTGCTTAGTTACAAGCCGTTCCTATGAGTAATTTAACATCAAAATTAGTATTGGAGACAGCCCAACAAAACTTCAAAAAATACAAACTAGCCACATAAAGAGAGCCAAGAATAGATACAAGAAATATTGATCGTATAATTTATCTTAGCAACCAAGGGACAATCGAACCAAGACCATGTCGCCCGCACAAATCAACCCATACATCCCCGTGCTCGAGGATGGCCAGACAGGACCACAGGAAAGCGAATACAAAACCGGATCTATATCTAGAACTCAAAACCAACCAAATCAAAATACAAATCACCCCCCGACATCACCCACCCATCCAAGTGACACAACACCCGGGCAGATAGGAAACGAACCCCAATGAGGCGGCCAGACAAACGCGGACCCACGTCACACCATGCGCCGCATCCCACACACGAATCCATGAATGTCTGCACGCTACAACGTGTACACGCCTCCACACTGTACAATGAAACAGTATGCAAACGTGGAACCCATTTTTTTATATTCTTTATTTATATAAGCATACCAACATAG
>NW_017316070.1:0-718 GCF_000935625.1 Nanorana parkeri
CCCACATATAAATGAGGGAGAAAAGTGCTCAAATATTACTCCCCACAGACATTACTAAGTGTAGAAATAAAGGGCAGTATAATTACCTGTCATGTGAAGTATTTCAGAGCACTAACCTGTCAGGCAAAGTACACCAGAGCACTATTTCTCCCACCAAGATAGGGACTCTGCTAGCCTGATGGCGATACTGTGACGAACCAGCCCAGTGGCCAGTCAGTTATATGCCCCCAGACTGCCCCAAAATTCTTAAGTGCTATCACAGGTATTCTCACTCTCTCAGGTAGAGAACGGTGTGCACTTGATGGCTAAGCTGGGGAGACTACAAGGGATAAAAAAAATAGCAACAAAGATGCACAGTGGGAAGAAACGTCCTTATTCCTTAATGCTAGGCAAAAAACTGGACTGCCTTGGATGGGGGTGTGGCCACCAACAGGATTGCCCCCAGAGCCAAACTTCTTTTTTGTGCCTAGCCTCCTACTCCTGCAAGTGGTGGAATAACACATCGGTACAGAGATCAAGTTCTCCACTGTGTCCTTCAATAAATGAAAGAGGAATATATATTTGATAAGCAGTGGCACAAATATTGTACAACAGAAAAAAAATTGCTACTATCATGTGTTTATCCTGCTTTCAGAAAATAACCAGGGACGCCTTCTGACATTACACTGCGGCTCCTCATTACACTGAGAACCCGGCGGAGCCACTGTAAAATCACTGC
>NW_017316071.1:0-718 GCF_000935625.1 Nanorana parkeri
GCATCCCCTTTGGAAGATTTAATTTCTCTTCCTGTTTTGGTGACAACTCATAATTTTGAATTCACCCATCATGTCGTGATGAAGGTCAGAAGGACTGATTGTAGTTGGGTCTAACCGATACCTGCTCCATTTTCAGGGTTTCTCTTTGCAGAACGGCCATTCTAGAAACGTGTTTACTTTATATTCAGCCCTGGGCTCTCCTGAGTCCTCCAAGAGCCCCGGAGGTCCATCACTGGTGTCAGGATGCGAGTGGAGACGAGAAGCATCCCTTTCTCAAACTCTGCCCTTCAAGCAATGAACCTGGAAGCGCTCAGCTCTGAGCTGTTTCAAGCCTGTACTCGTTCTAGCTGGGGAGAGTGCAGAGGAGGCATTAGGTGCCCAACAGACCTCTGTTGCCTATGTGGGTACATGGCCACTCATGCAGGTACAGTGTGAGGGCAGCACGGGGGCCGGAGGGTCCATACCGAACACTGAACCCCATCAAATCACAGGCTCAGCATTAATAAGCTCCCTGTCTGGCCACTGCACCTGTCACTAAGGATGAGCTCAGATTCGGACCTGAATCAAGTCTGAACCTGAGCTTCTCCAAACCCAAAAAGGACATGGGGCCACCCGCCCAATCAGCTGCGGGCCCGGGCATTCCCTGCCTCACAGCTGCACATAAACAAAGGGGTGGAATGCTGGTGCTGGCATCATTGACCTTATTTGGCCGCATGAC
>NW_017316072.1:0-718 GCF_000935625.1 Nanorana parkeri
GTATCCTAATGGATACGCGCGGAAATACACCCCAAAGAAGCCCCTGGACTTCTTTGGGCAAAGGGCGTTTTTCAGCACGTTCCGACACGCTGAAATATGCCCAAGTGAGAACCATGCCCATAGGAAATAATGGGATTTCACTTGCTGGGCGTTTTACAGTGCGTCGATCAACGCTGTAAAACGCCCAGGTGTGAACCCGGCCTTAATGGCTCTAAAATTATTGCTCTCCCTCCGTTTGCGGCGATATGCAACATGTGCGGCACGTATGCGCACCTGACGCATATATGCGTGTGTATGTCGGGGGCGGGGACTTAAAATTTTTTTTTTTACAAATAAATGTTATGCTTCTTTATTTTTTTTATTAATCTTTCATTTTTGTATTACTTTTTTTTTTTCATACAACTTTATTGCCATTTCATGTTGGGCTAAGAAGCCCCCTATGGGATAGTCAATTTACATGACAGGTCCTCTTTATGGAGACATCAGGGGTCTCCAAGACCCCTAATGTCACCTAGGGACCTCCAGAGAAGCTGATGAAGCAGAGATCGGCTTCATCAGCTTCTCTAGCTGGAGAGTGACACTGAATGCAGGAAGTGATGTAATATTCATCACTTCCTGCATTCGGGGACTGAGAGGAGATCAAAGGGAGTTTGTATACTGAACTCTATTTGATCTCATGTCACATAGCCGTGCCGGTCCCGGCCGCATCGGGCACAGC
>NW_017316073.1:0-718 GCF_000935625.1 Nanorana parkeri
GCACAATAATTGGTCAATGAGGAAAGTTGAGGCCATCAAAGGTTTTTTTTGGTTAAAAAGGGCAGTGCAAAAGTCGTCTCTGCCCTGTCAATTACTCTGATTCATCTACTAATGAGGGCCCATTGACACCAAACTTGGACCGAAAACGTAAGTCAGCAGAGGTCCGTTGACTTGCAATTTTAACCTCCATTTACTTACGTTGCGTTCCTTTCTGTTCCATTTTAAATTTTTTTTAAATAGTTAAAGATAAAAATGTGTTATGTATATGCAAAATTACATGTTTTTCACAACCTAATAGAGAAAATGTGTCTATGAATTGCATAAAAAATAAAATGTATCAGATCTATACTAGACTTCTGTAATCTCAGCTACTTTTGATGTGGCTCCCAACAACGTTTTGACAGCAGTGTACATAAGCAAATTATACTGGCCATAGGCATGAAGCTAAAACATACCAAGGACAAAATATTCACACTTGTTGTTTAATTCCCATTTAACCCAAAAAATGACAGCCACAGTGAAAAACTAAAGACAGAACAAACAGTCCCTGGTCAAAATATGTTACTAAAAATGCACCACGCTATATCCCTCATCAATTAGGGCCGTTTCCTCCAAACCTTAAAAATATATATATATTTTTTAAAATATACACCGCACTACCTCCTCTTAAGCTTCCTTGAAGCTAAAACACCATCTCTGTATTAGAGGTAAAAATATG
>NW_017316074.1:0-718 GCF_000935625.1 Nanorana parkeri
AGATATACGTGGGTTACGGACATAGAACAGGACATCGTCCGTGTACGCTGCTAATTTGAATTCGCCCGCTGGGGTTAGGATACCCTGGATGTCGGGGTTCTGTCTTATGGTGGCTAGCAGGGGCTCTAAGGAGATGGCAAACAATAGGGGGGATAGGGACATCCCTGTCGAGTACTGTTGTGGAGGGTGAATGATTCGTTGATACGAATTCGTGCCGTGGGATTGGCGTAGAGTGCCGATATCCACTCCAGCATCCGGACCCCCAGACCAAGGTGGGACAGGGTGGCGAGGAGAAAATCCCATGCCACCCTGTCAAATGCCTTCTCTGCATCGGTGGAAAGGAGTAGAGTGGGACATTGCAGACTTTTAGCCACGTGCATCAGGCTAATGGATTGGAGAGCATTATCCCGGGCTTCTCTACCCGGAATAAAGCCCACCTGGTCCGGGTGTATCCACGATGGAAGGAGAGGATAAAGCCTATTCGCCAATATCTTAACGTATAGTTTTGTATCCACGTTCAGTAAGGAGATGGGCCGGTAGCTGGCACAGCTCGAGGGATCCTTTTCAGGTTTGACTATAACCGTGATGTGGTGTTGGTAGCGAAATAGGAAGCTATAGTCTGCGACAGTTCTGCAGAGATCAGCTGGTCGTGCAGTAGGGAGTCATTCAGTTTCCAGTTAAACGTCCTGACACCCAGGGAGTCCAGAGACAGTGAGAG
>NW_017316075.1:0-718 GCF_000935625.1 Nanorana parkeri
ATACATGAGGAGGTAGCTGTGTGGGGATGAATTGTTAGAGAGGGCCCTTCTGAACTTGCACGGTCTGCACAAAGGTTCTGCCTCTAACAAATTTCATTATAGCAGTCATTCAGCAAGGAAGTTCAATGTACTACCACTAGAGGGCACTGAAGAATCAGTATGTGAAATATAACCATAAAAACGTGACTCGACACTGGAACCGGTGTGATATTTTTCTAAAAGCAGCAGAAAATTCTAACTGGAGATAGAATAGAGGGTATACTACGGGTTATTCGGTGATGGATCCTTATCATTGGACCTTATCATTTTTTTCTGAGCATCAATGTAAAAAGATATTTCTTCTACTAGCAATGTCAGATGTTACTGAAAATCATTTATTGAAACAATGTGCATAGCCATAAGAAATGAACAAACCATTCTAAAGACCAATGTTGGTGGGTCATGTATTCCCATTCAAGTCTATGGAAATTGCAAAACCCACTTGAAGCAGGTCCACTGCAGGTCATAAAAAGGGCAGTTGCAGGTCAGAGGCTATGCTCACACCATGTCCGGGCCAGATCTGAAGCAGATCTGCAAATGCAGTGCAGTGCGTTTTTGCCACATTCTGTTTTTTTAGCTTAAAATGTGGTTTCAGGTGCAGTCCAGCGCATTTGCGTGCATTTTTTGATGCGTTTCCTTGCGTTCCGGTGCATTCCAGACCAGAGAAAATGAGACAAGC
>NW_017316076.1:0-295 GCF_000935625.1 Nanorana parkeri
ACAGAGAGCATATTTTCTGTAAATTCACATTATCTTTCTCAGTCATGTGAGAATGAAGTCTGACATTCTCAGTAAAACATGTACATCCAACAAGGGCAGAGACTGTCAGTTGATTCCTTTGTGTTCTACTGCAGCTTCCCAGAGTGTTCTAAAGAACAACTAGAGTGCTAACAGTCTTACTTATGACAAAAGTATAGCACACCTGAAGCCATCTTGATTGGAATAAAGTGGTAACTCTTAAAACATTTAAAAAGGAAGAACATGAGGGGGGATCAGTTTGACATAGAAAGTATGA
>NW_017316076.1:353-717 GCF_000935625.1 Nanorana parkeri
GTGCTGCAGAAAGAAAAATTAGGGCACATTTTGAGTGACTTCTCAAATCCTCTTCTATTTCATTAAAAAATTCTGACATGCAGACTGAAACATGCACTTTCAATACCAGCAGCAGACTTCCCTGGTGAGCAGTAGCTTTACTACAGTGATCTAATGAGCAACTAGAGTGCTAACATTCAGAATGTATGGCAAATGTGTGACATATCTGAATGCCTTCTTGATGGAATCAAAGTAAAAAACTGAAAGTATTTCCTACTGAGGAGACTGCAGTAAATGAGGAAATTAGGAAACTTCATAACAAATAAGTCTCCCAAGATGGCCACCAGAGACAAAAGAGCCCAAATGTAGCACAAATATCACCCAG
>NW_017316077.1:0-717 GCF_000935625.1 Nanorana parkeri
TACCCTAAGGAGAACTATGGGGGAAAAACACTGACCCCATACTTCTCCTTTAACAAATAAAAATCAGAGGAAACCGTTTTGATCTGCGTCCAAAGCTGTCCTGCATGTGGATTGAAGGTAAACTGTCCCTTTAAACGAGCTGCTAGCCGGCTTCTGCGAGTTTCAGTGCTACTTGAAGCTTGTCCAGTGCCCGCTGGCAGCCTGTTTGCAGTGACAGTTGGCGCTCCTGTTGGGATCTGTGTCAGGAAGTCGGCTCAGGTTTGCCAAAAGCTTCACAAGATCTGCCTGGGAATGTGCTGCTCCTGCGCAAGGTGGCGCGCGGGTGAGCTGGGCCTATGTGTGTGTCTCTGGAAAGCATGGACGGCCTCCAGACTGATGAACTGAACCTTTTATTTGTCACAGACGTGTCCACGCCGTCGCCGGCGTTCGCCATCCCGGCCTCACCGTTCATGCAGAAGTTTGGATATGGGACCGGAGTCAGCGTGTACCTGATGAAGAGGTGAGCCCAACATTACCCTTGTCTTTGGGGGGGGAGGGGTGGACAGACGGCATATGACATGCACATGTAATACAGACAGGTCCTGCATCTGAGCAACTACACGGACAATGACTGGAGGGTGCTCTGACTTGTCTCCGCACCCCTCTTATATCAAAGACCGATCGCTGCTGTTCTTTTCTTCTGCAGAGTGACTGGTCTTGTCTCCGCCCCCTCCTGTA
>NW_017316078.1:0-717 GCF_000935625.1 Nanorana parkeri
AAAAAAAATCCCAAGTGAGACTGATCTGCATAAAATATATAATGGATCAGAAAATAAGCTAGTTGATACTTGATACAATAGAGGTGTGCAATAGTGCACCAAGATGTTGATGGCTCAAGACAATTAACATTCTACTAAATAAACTATATAAACTTTGACATAACAGTTTATATGACATGCGTTGCACCAAAATGAGATGCCATGTGTGACAATTCCCATTCTTTTTTCTGGGCTTTACAATATCTTGCTTGCTTACTGAGTATTGTTAGCCTTATCCGAGTGTATAACAGCAGAGGTGGGTGTATAGATCTTTTGTTTAGTGCTGCTGGGGTAAAATGGAGAGGTGTGAAGGCTTCTAAATCTCCTCAACATGAGACTTGTAGAGCACAGGATAGTATTTCCTGTGTACTCACTCCTTCACAGGAGCATGGATGGTCAGTTAGTGATGATGTAACTGACCCCTATTTTTATTGATTGTCATTAATACAGCCTTAAATGTGTAAGTACCTGAATTGACCTTGGTATTAGCCTCTTGCAGCCCACTGTAGAGCAGACCAATCAGTTGTGTTAAAGTGCAAGTAGCATGCTTACAGAAGGAGAAATCAGAGTGACAGAGAGATTAGCTCACCAGTCTGCTGATTCCCCCTTCACTGTCCAGTAATAGGGTAGGGGTGGGAATGAGACCTTTAACCTCTTGCCGTCCGCCCGTAGTAAAAA
>NW_017316079.1:0-717 GCF_000935625.1 Nanorana parkeri
GGAGACTGCACTGGGGCAATTGTTAGCAGAGCAGACTGATCCGGGGCAATTGTTGGGGGGGCAGATTGCACTGGGGCAATTTGTGAGGTTGGAAGATTTAACCGGGACAATTGTTGAGAGGGGGAAATTGCATGGGGGCAATTGTTAGAGGGCAGACTGCACTGGGGCAATTGCTGGTGGGGGCAGACCGCACTGGGGCAATTGTTGAGAAGGGGAAATTGCACAGGGGCAATTATTAGGTGGCAGACTGCACTGGGGCAATTGTTGAGAAGAAGAAATTGCACAGGGCAATTATTAGGGGGCAGACTGCACTGGGGCAATTGCTGGGGGGGGCAGCCTGCACTGGGGCAATTGTTGAGAAGGGGAAATTGCACGGGGGCAATTGTTAGAGGGCAGACTGCACTGGGGCAATTGCTGGGGGGGGCAGCCTGCACTGGGGCAATTGTTGAGAAGGGGAAATTGCACGGGGGCAATTGTTAGAGGGCAGACTGCACTGGGGCAATTGCTGGGGGGGGCAGCCTGCACTGGGGCAATTGTTGAGAAGGGGAAATTGCACAGGGGCAATTATTAGGGGGCAGACTGCACTGGGGAAATTGTTGGGGGGCAGATTGTGTTGGGGCAATTGTTAGAGGGTAGACTGCACTGGGGCAATTGTTGAGAACGGGAAATTGCACGTGGCAATTATTAGGGGGCAGACTGCACTGGGGCAATTGTTGA
>NW_017316080.1:0-717 GCF_000935625.1 Nanorana parkeri
AACACCAGCATGCTGAAGGTGATGTATTTGGCTTCATTGAAGGTATCAGGTAATGTCCTTACCATGAAGGCTAAAATTAAACTCACAGCTGCCAGCAACCCCATGTAACCCAACATAAGATAGAAAGCCAAAGATGAACCTTTATTACACTGAATGATGATCTTCCCAGGATAGGAGTCAATGTCAAATTCCTGAAATGGAGGGGAAATGGACAACCAGATGACTCCATGCAGAACATGAACAGATGAGCAGATTATAACCACTGAATAAGCCAGCTTAGAGCCAACCCATTTTCGGAACACACTGCCAGGCTCAGTGGCTTTGAAAGCAATGCAGACTATGATTGTCTTGGCTAGAACAGAAGACAAAACAACGGTGAAGATGATGCCAAAGAATACTTGTCGAAGTTTACATGTGAGGTCTGCTGGATGGCCAAGGAACAGAAATACACAGAGCAAACTCATCTTAAGGGTGGTCAGTAGAATGAAGCTCAGGTTTCGATTATTGGCTCTGACTATGGGAGTGTCTTGATAAAACAAAAATGTCCCAATGACAAATACAGTTATGACGGAAAATACCAATGAAGTCACTGAGAAAAGAACAGCTATAAAGTCATCTTCATAGGACAAAAATTCTGTTTCTCTTGGAATACAGATGTCCTTTTTTTCATTGGGCCATTCACTATCAGGGCATTTCTCGCAAATTTTGGAATCTAAA
>NW_017316081.1:0-717 GCF_000935625.1 Nanorana parkeri
ATTGGATATTTGGAGTGTATGCAGTCAGTTGGTGGTTGTCCTCCAAGGCGGTGTGTTGCGGCTGGGGGCCTTACATGTTGTAGTACTGCCGCAGGTTTTGGGAAAGAATGGGGACATCTATGCTACCTCAGTCATGGAAGTGACCTGTAAAGTGACTCAAACCTCCCTCACTGACAGCCCTAACATGCACGGTGTGTACTGGATCCGACAATCCGAAAGGAAACAGATGGAGTGGTTGGGGAGAATATGGTATATTGCTGGTACAGCTTATGCTAGCTCTGTTCAGGGACAACTAACCCTGTCCAGAGACATAAATAAATAAGAAGTGTTTTTAAAATGCACTGGAATTAAACATAAAGAATCTGG
Organism: Nanorana parkeri; assembly: GCF_000935625.1. Taxonomy (NCBI): domain Eukaryota; kingdom Metazoa; phylum Chordata; class Amphibia; order Anura; family Dicroglossidae; genus Nanorana; species Nanorana parkeri. The sequence goes on from NW_017316081.1 coordinate 367, forward strand.
CACATAATATTGTGCAAGAGACACACAATGGGCCTGATTATCTAACGCAAACACGCACACATATTTTTGTGCGTGTGCAAATACACTTGCGAAAACACACACAATCGTATTTACGAAGCGAACACAAGCATTCTGAAACAACATCATGCCTAGAAGTCATATAGCTCCGTATTTACGTATCTGGTGTCGTATTGCAAATAGCGGTGCAAGAAATTTACAAAGACTGTTTAGCATTCAATCACATATGAGAAACCTACATCAATAGGAATACAGAAGCCAACTGCGCATGCATGCGCTCCCATTTACATGATTTTCACCTTCTAAAACACGATCATGCCACGTTAGCATGAT
>NW_017316082.1:0-716 GCF_000935625.1 Nanorana parkeri
GAGGTGAGTGGAAATCACTCAGCTCATAGTTCTCCTTTAATATCACTTAACAAATAGGACAATGGCGGCTAGAAAAAACAAAACTCAGTATCTCAAACCAGCATCATAATGGTAATACATCTAAGAAACAGATTATAATTTATGTAGTAATACAGTATTAGTCTATAAAATGGCTTGTTTGATATTAAATTCTAAATGTTTTAACCACATTTTTAGCAAGATGTTAGATACACATGGTAATGTCCATTATTATTCAAATAACGCTGAGATGCTCTGCGTTAAGTTTGCTCAGGCAAAAAACCCTGTTTACTTCAAGCTCATCTCTTTGTGATATGAACAGCAGTACTTATCCACATTCAAAAGTTGCAGCAATAATACCACTTTAAACATGTTTAGAAAGCAAATCATTGTATTGTTCTGGATCTCCGACTCACAGAGGATGCAGCCTGACACTTCGGCTAATCCATAAAGTGTGTCACATGACATTTTATGTGCAGCCAGAGGTTCACTTTAATGCAAATTTGAAGGATTAAGAAAGCACATTTCTGCACCACGTTTACAAAAACCTGTGCTACTGCCTTGTGCAAACTGGCACTCTTACAATGTATTTGCTTATACTTGTCTGTGCCAGGTCTAAAGGTTGTTTTCATAGGTGCAGTAATGCGTTACAAGTTGTGCTATACATTGCTTTATGCCAAAATAAAACTAATAGTGCC
>NW_017316083.1:0-716 GCF_000935625.1 Nanorana parkeri
ATATTAGTGGTCTGCGGGATTTAAAATTATGAATTTAGTGGCCTGAAAGGTTGGAGAAAGCTGTTCCAAATAGCTCCATCTCTCTCAGTTCAGATTTCCTGAACGTCCTGTCCAGTACAAGATCACAAGGGAGAGAGTAGTCTCATGCAGATGTCCATCTACTAGCTTAGAGAAGGGAAGAGGGAGAATGAGGGAGCAGGGAAGTGCCTTGCTGTGCCTGTGCATTTGTGGAGACATACACAGCTAACTAGCAAACACCAGTGTGGCTCCATCGGACCCTGCAAGGGAAAGAAGCCACCCAGAAACAGGATATTAGGACTAATGTTCAGGGTACCAGCTGATTCTGCAGGAAACTAAAAACCTTAAACATCACGGAGCAGCATCCATTGTAAGTGATTTGAAATAGATTAAAACCATTTTCACTTTGATATCACTTTAACTGATTTTACAGTTAGAAGCCATCTTTAACTATACACCTGGCTGAAAGATTTCAAAGCCAGTTGGCTGTAAATAACACTGTTTCGCTGTCACTAGGCCAGGAAGTGAGGGAATTTTTTAATGGGGACACAGACGCCTATTACATTTATTTTTTTGTTAGAACCTCTGTCATAGACCGATTGTCAGGTTTTGCTGGCTATCATGCTTGGTCAAAGTCAGCTTAAAGGAGAACTATGAGACCTCATAGTTCTAGCCGACCTGTGACAATGAGACTGTCA
>NW_017316084.1:0-716 GCF_000935625.1 Nanorana parkeri
TCTGTGACACGGAGGAGGGACAGCTGTATGTTCCGGCCAGGTATCGGCAAGGTGTCAGTGAGTGAATGCTTCTTGTAAAGTCCGCCGCGGTCGTACAAAAAAAATGGTACGTCCCGGGCCGACCCCCCTGTCCATTAGCCATTTTGGTACGTTCCTGCCCACGTGACGTGCAGGAAGGTTTTTTTTTTCCTTGAGACGGCCGCGGAGCGAGCAACAGAGAAGGAGAGGAGAAGCAAGCACAGTGGGGCTGAGCGGCAGAGCAGGCTGTTTCACGCTGCACTGGTAAGCCAGCAGAGGGCTGGGGGAGGGAACAGCAGCAGCTGAACTGAGTGAGTCTGGGACTGGCTGGGGGGAAAGCTGCAGCTGCAGCTGAGACTTGGTGTCCTGGGGCTGAGTTTTTATGGCCCACGCTGGTGCGTTCTGCAGAGGTCACAGAAAGGCCTTGTTCACGCCAAAAGCGTGTGCGTTCCAGAGCGGTAGCTGCTGGAACGCACCGCGATCGCTGTGAAACTTCCCCCCGCATTTTTTGGCGGGAGGGGGCATGGTGGTGCATTTAATTCAATGGCACCGCTTCCCCGGCCCCCCTGCCCGCAGTAACATGTGCCAAAACTTTGCCAGCGTTCCGTTCCACTGCAAACGCAAAAAATAGGGCTTGCCCTATTTTTTGTGTTTGCTGTTAGGCCTTGTTCACACCGAAAGCGTGTGTGTTCCAGAGC
>NW_017316085.1:0-716 GCF_000935625.1 Nanorana parkeri
AGCTCGCGGGTTCAACAAAAACAATTGATAGATGTATGGACAGCTTAAGTGAGGAGGAGGGGAGTGAGGTGATTGCCGTGGCAGGGAAGAATGCCCAGGGGCCCTTGTAGAGAGCAATGCCTGGGGCTACTTGCAGGCAAAATCCAGGCCTGGATTTCAAGAAAAGCTTCAACTAATATAGTAGAGAAACCAGCTTTCCATCCCGCACTACAACACGAACATCTGAAATCTGATTGGTCAATATGTGGAGCCCAAACATTCTTCCTCACTCTTTTACTCATCAGCATTATAGATCTCCGTCACACCAAAGAGATATCTAACCTGGATGAGCTCGGCTGCTGGTTTCCTTCGCTTCTCAAAATGTTTTTGCCGATGTTGTTCTTGAACCTTAAGAGCCAAACCGGAACCCAAAATACCCTGAAAAAAAAGACACAAAAAGTTATTCTTGACATTGTCCAGAAGGGCCAAAAAAATGAAACGTTTTCTGCCAAAATGCGCACATCTAAAAGCATATTGGTTATTTTCCTTTTCAATAACTGGCCGATATATTTCCCATAGAGCAGCGCTGTATACAAACAGCTCAAGAGGAAAAAAGTCTTCACTTCTATTATAAAATATATAATACATTTCCCTGAGCTATTGAAGCTGAGCTCTGGGATAGGCAAGTATTGTCCACATTAGGGATGCACCGATACCAAGTACCATACTCGGTACAA
>NW_017316086.1:0-716 GCF_000935625.1 Nanorana parkeri
CTCACTCACTTCTCAATCCTGTCCCTGCAGAGAGCCGTGACAGTCAGCTCCCTGCAGGGATTCTCCCCCTCTCCTGTCCGATCCTTCAGCGCTGACTGGCGGAACGGACGGGGGAGGGGCTGGTACAACTGGCTCTGCCTCTATATAGGCAGAGCCAGCAGTCAATCACGCAGCTAGGTGGATCTCGACAGTAATGTCAGGATCTGTCCCGACTGCGGCGGTCTCAGTATATCGCGAGCTGTAGCTCGTAGTATACTGAGCTTTGGGTCACAGGAGGACGCTAGTTTGTGTCCTTCCATGACCCTCAGGAGAACTATTGGGAAAAACACTTACCTTATAGTTCTTCTTTAACCTTTGCTAAGCAGAGAGATTGAAGCTGTTCCCTCAAATTCCGTAATTGGGCCTCAATATTCCATCAACTGTTACTTCCTGTTATCACTGCTCACTGGAACTACAATTCCCATCACGCCCAGGAGCAAGCAGTGGCTTTATTACATCACTACTTTCTTTCTAAAGAACTACACTAGGCAGTGTACAAGACTGATGGCTGGGGAAAAGAGGGAATAGTGGCCACCAGTTTAATCAACAGGATATTAAAGGGACGTAGGGGTTTTCTGCATCATAAAAGTCTGGTTTTCTCACTGCCTGGATTACTTTGTGTTCAAGAAGAAGGCATTGTTTTAAAACATGGAAGCACCTCTATACTCTATTTGAAG
>NW_017316087.1:0-716 GCF_000935625.1 Nanorana parkeri
AAGACGCCCGCTCAGATCTAGAGAGCTCCGGGCCGGCCGTAAAAAAACGGCCGGCCCGGAAGTGGTTAAAAACTTTTATTATGGCCAATGTATCAGGTTTCTCATTCATTTGCTCAGAATCCTAGTTTCCATATTAAGTGTACCTATCACATACCTGAGGGCAAGACCGGAAGGAGGCGTCTTTTGCGGCTTGTATCCTACAACCCCTGCAGTTTGGAAGAGAAGGCTACAGGACAGCGAACAGCATGAGTGCCATGGATTGGAAGCAGACACCGTGCTGGAGACTTCTTGTATGTAGGTCAAGAGGCCAAGGATCAAACCGGGCAGGCAGCAAGCAGAAGGGTAGTCCAAGGTAATCCGGGTCAACAGGGCAGAAGCATTCCAAACAAAGGCACAGGCAACAGGCACATAAGCTGACAAAACCATCAGCAATGTGATGCAGACAGGCTCGCTGGCAATTATGCCAGCTTCTAAGTAGCTACAGCAGCAGCAAGGTCGGTAATCTTACTGCAAATTGAAGAGAGTTTTCGCCGTATCAAAAGAAATGTCCATCCAATGGTTCTACTTGCAGGATATACAGGTATTTACAAAATATTTCAGACGGTATTTGGAAAAACAGAGAGGCTGGTTTTACTGGCATGGACAGCCTACATCAAACATGTAATTTTATAGTTTGACCAAAGTTCTTCTTTAACCACTTCTGGGCCGCAATACGT
>NW_017316089.1:0-715 GCF_000935625.1 Nanorana parkeri
ATCCTCTAAAATCCATAGATATTCCTCTTAAAAAAATCAAGACATCCTAATTAATTAAATCCACATCAATACATACAATACAAAATGTATATCTTTAATGTGTGTGTATTCCTCTTTATAGAGATAAATTCCACTCCTATGTAGTGGTGCTCTTCAGTAAAAAGTGCTCATCATTAAAAGTGCTTGCATGTCACCCTTGTGCCACTTATCCTCCGCACACACCAAAATATATTGACCATCAAACTATAGATGATCCTTAAGCACTTTATATATTGGTCAGGTAAACTCTTTCACCTGTGTTCCCATATTACTTCCCAGGTTGGACACCGCCCGTTGTCTCTCCCTGCGAGCAATCAACACCGCTCCATCCATCAGAGCTCAAAGAAGCACATACATGCCTTCCATAGTGTAACCTTTTTAAAACTCCTTTATGTAAAACATTAAAATGCACTTACATAAAAACTCTAATAGTCCAGTTGTCACACCGTCCTTCGGTCATTGTTCATTACTACTCCTGTGTGATGACGTCAGTACGTACCGCCCCATCCATGGACGTTATCACGCAGGATCTCAAGCTGCCCATACACTGTAATACTTTCTTCATTCAACCTGCAGGCTGAATGAAGAAAATATAATAGATTCCTTCATCAACACTTACGAGAGAAAATTTGCTTAGTGTATGGCCAGCTTTAGTCTAGCTTATGTGCGATACAAT
>NW_017316090.1:0-715 GCF_000935625.1 Nanorana parkeri
ATGGATGATGGAGAGAGAAACCTGTCCACTCTGCCGGGCGAAGAGTACTTGAAATATTTCAAAATTGAAGGTTGGGTCTGTTCGAGCGTGTCCCGGCACGCACTTAAAACACAATTGTAGACATCTGCAGTGGGAGCTCCCGCCATTTACATCAGGTAAGACACGTGTGATATAAGGATAGATTTCCTCCATTACAATGTGGGAAATAGGAGTTTGTATTTCTATTTTAACTGCCATTTACTAAACATCGCTTTTTATTTCCACAACATCATTGTTTTTGCAGGGTAAGATTCTCCCATAGCTTACAGGACAAGATCCAGAGCTTTATTGTGGGGCAGAATACCTGAAGATCAGCTACGTCAGAGACCTAGAAGATACCAGAGCCCTGTTTTCCCTCAGAGGGACAGAAGTCGCTCTCTGGTCGATTGGAACAACTCTGAACAATAGAAGATACAGACACCTCCTCTTGCTAGTAGAGATGTACGATTCGTTTCGGAAAGATTCGTTTTCCGGACGAATTTTCGGAAATTTGTACATTTGGATGCATCCAAAATTCCCGAATGACAGAAAAACGATTAAAAAAAAAACAAAATCAGAATTTTGGTTGACAGCAGAAGTATGTACAAATTTTTGTTATGAACGAATTTTCGTTGACAGACAAAAGTACTAGCGGGCTACCCCGCTCCCAGCAATTTCACACCAGCACCGTCTGGAG
>NW_017316091.1:0-715 GCF_000935625.1 Nanorana parkeri
AGGGGGAGGCGGAAGGGAGGGGGGAGGAGCAAAGGCCTTCAGTCCCGGAAGCGATCGGATATTATTCGGTGAGAGTCGGATCACAGGGTATATCGGTGGGCAGACATGGCGGATACACGTAACTCCTTCGTACGATCATATCGGCAGATTTGTCACCTTTTTGTAGCTTGTCCAGCCGGAGCTCCACCTCTTCCCCTTCCCAGCCGAGCATGTCCCGCACCGCGCGCTGCATGCCGGGAGACGGTCGGAGGAACCGCCAGAGGGCGCCAGCACTGCTGAACACAGGACTGGCTAGCCAATCAGAGAGAGTAGAGCCACGCCGAGCCGAATACCGCCGATCATAGGTTAGCGCAGACAGCCAATCAGCAAAGGCGGATATAGACGATTTGACACGAAGAGAAGCGAGCAGAGTCGATTATACCCGAACAGCAACGATTATGTCCGAGTGAAGCCAGCCAATCGGGGCCATAGCCGAATATTACCGAGCGACGCCGAACATAGCCAAAAGAGTGACAGGGTGGTGGGGGAGGAGCTGTGGGCAGAGCCAGCGACTGGGAGAAGGTCGCCCGATGCAGAGGAATAGTGCCGACCGACCTTCCTAGATAGGTCAGGGGAGATCCTAACCACTGTGTGTTTCCTGGGGGAAGAGGGACACCGACCGGAAATGGGTCCCCTGGGGAAAGGATCCACTGAGGGGCCCTAGGAAGGCTCAGGG
>NW_017316092.1:0-715 GCF_000935625.1 Nanorana parkeri
ATCGAGAAATGAATCTTTAATTTCCACAGCCCTACTTTAGACTAGGGGTTATTGTTTTACTTTGAAACATTGTCATGGCCATATGCAGTGAGGAGTGATAACTCAATAAAATAACGCTTTAGCTTCATCATCTACTACACTGCTAAATCATTTCATTGTTTTGTGTGTTGGTGTACGCTATGCACAAGGCCTCATTTGTCACTGCATGTGAAGCATGAATGGTCTCTGTCATGAATAGAAACTTTATTGGAAAGGAGAAGCACTTTATTACTTGTAGTAAGCAACCCAGGCATAAATTAAACCACATTGTTGTTATGCAAGTATATTCCTCCAGTGATCCTTCTTCATCTTCGATCGCATGTACAGTGGCTGGGGTCATGACAGGCCTGCATAGGAACCATGCTACTATGCAGGGTCTATGGCCTTAGTGATAGTGAATTTGGAATAACACCAGTTCAGTCTTTGGGAGGGGAATTTTAAATATATAACATTACTATAGTAAACACTTCATGTTGCATAAGATTCATTGTAAAATGCAATGCTTCCAAAGAAATATTCATTTTGAGAGTACCACAGAAGTGAGCACCAGAACAGGGTAACATGAGGAAAAAGCAGGACCCAATAAAAATCAATTGGAACCTGACAATGCAGTAAAGGTTTTAGAGCATGAGTGAGCAACTTCAGCCCTCCAGCTGTGGTGAAACTGCAAATCCCA
>NW_017316093.1:0-499 GCF_000935625.1 Nanorana parkeri
TTGTTCAGTTAAGCTTTGACAATGAAAGAGAGAAGCTGATTACATGCTGTGGGCAACTGATCCAGATTCTGTCTGCTCCAGTTTTGATACATTGCTCTCTATGTGTCCCCACTACTTGCCCCTGGAAGCAGGATAGATGCGTCCAGTGACAATCATCTATTCCAAACAATATGTAATGATACAATGTACGATAACATGCCGCTGACAGATGCAGCTCCTGTCACCCTGTCCCTGTCATTAACTTGAATGTGTACAGAAGCCACATCTGAACAGGGACACCTTGGATTCCCAGAACACCACACGTGAATGCGGCCTAAGGGCTCGTTCACACAGTGCAGATCAGTACAGATTCGACACAAGGCCACCTAGAAAAGCAATTGTTTACAGCATACAAGTGTGCTATGGAAGAACACTGCATGTATGCCAGGAGTGGGAAACTCCGGCCCTCCAGCTCTGCCTTAGCTACAAATCCCAACATGCCTCTGGGAGTCATGCCTGT
>NW_017316093.1:1705-2420 GCF_000935625.1 Nanorana parkeri
AATCTGTGTGTAAAGAAGGACTCCAGCCCTCAGTCTTGTACCTTCCTGTCCTGACACTGCTTCCTCTATTCTCCCTGCAATCTTATTAGAAAGGAGAAAAGGCTGTTCATGCTGCTGACTATGACTCATTCACTTCACCTTATAGTACTTCTAGAGAAATGTCAAATTGGTCATCTATGAGATGCTCTGGGCTCCAGCTCTTTCAGCTATGATCCTGTTTGTGTGCCTTTGAAGTTGCTGGCAGCACCCATTTATCAGGAGCAGGCGTGTGTCTGTGTAAATTATAAAGTGAGTGTGCCATGTGCAGACACAATCAAAACTTTCCTTTGTTGTTTTTAAAAGCTGGTGACTGGTTAGAAGCATTGTCAGTACTGTGCCTGCCCCCTGTCTTCCCCTCACTTCCTGTTTGACCGGTGTCACACACAAAGGTTTTCACGCGCTAAACGTTAAAAAAAAAATGCATTCCAATGTGCATTGTTCAGACTATTGCGGCGTCCGCATGGTACGAAGCCGCGTGTCCAAGGGCGATTTTAGGGGGAAATTCCGCACGTTTGCAGCTATACTAATGGCCGCAAACGCGCAAAATCCGTGTGTATGTAAAAATATGTGTTTTATTTGTGCCACAAACACCATATGCGAATGGAGCCTTAATCTCTCCAACAGGCACTGCCATCCAGGGTTTTATAGTAGAGAAGTGACCCTAAACTCAGGAGTT
>NW_017316094.1:0-715 GCF_000935625.1 Nanorana parkeri
ACCTGAGACCCCCACAGCCCACTTGAGACTCTGCACAGCCTGCCTGAGACCCTGCATAGCCCACCTGAGACCCCGCACAGCTCTCCTACCCCCTATGTAGCTTCATATTATTCTGCATTGCTGTATAATGTATTGCTTGGATTTGTAATCCTCTATAGCTGGTGTATAATGTATTGCTGCATGGCGGGCCTCCATGCTGGATCTTTGGACCTACTTCTGTGCTCTCTTTTGGTGCTCCCCCTCACTTCTAATCCAGAGTCTACTCCCTCTGTTCAGATTTTAGCTACAGCCTCTAGAGGAGACCCCCAATAAAAATGTTTTACTACCCCTAAACTCAGTTCAGAAGGATAGGGGTGACTACCCACATTTTTCCTATGAATTAATAAAAGGAAGAGCAATGTCACAAATGCCTTTTAGTGTTGGGAAGTAATGCATATTGTCAGGATTTTATACAGTATGCTTTAATGCCTTTTGTTTTGTCAGTTTTAAAGGTGCCGTGGGGCTGTCATCCTCATGCTACCTACGTGACTGCAGAGCATCATCCTGCAGCTCTCCCTGCCTTTGTTAAAGGGACCCTTTCCTTTTCCCCATGCAGGACAAATGAATGGGGGTATGCTGACCTTTTCTGGGTTCCGTGTTGCTCTGTTCCACCACTGGAACCGTGGAAAAAAACCAAACCTGTGTAAGGTTCAAACTGACTTGCCTCAGGCTGCCC
>NW_017316095.1:0-715 GCF_000935625.1 Nanorana parkeri
CAAAACAATACAAAGAAATAAATAAAGAACACCAAAAGAAAAAAAAAAATAACACAAAAATACCCAGACCAACACCTATCCCCTTTAGGCTTATCGGAAAAAATTCCCGACCATTGTACCTCAGCAACCCCCCTAAGAGGGTACCTGCTGGGGTTCATTGCCTATAGAGGGGATATGTGATGGCCTTTCCAAAGACCAACCCAGGAGAGAAAGCAGCTCATTAATATATTAAAAAAGACAAAAGAGGATAAGAAAGCAAAAGATAAGGGAAGAGGGAGAGGGAGAAGGGAGAAGATCAGGAGAGGGAGAGAAAGAAAGAGAGAGATATGAAAAAAAAATTACAAACAAACAAACAAAAAAAAAAAAAACAACCGCCCGCAAAAAAACAACGCACACTAAAACCTACGCACACTAAGAAAAAAAAACATTTTTCCCCTTTTTGATTCTTTTTCTCAATATACCCCAACCCTACCCCCCCTTCTCACTAATACTACTAATACTTCCCCTTGATGTGTCTTTCTATGTGTTCTTCAGTGCACTACTCAATTTTAATCCCCACCCCCATTTCAAACATCAGTTGTTATTATTAATAGTATTATTATTAGAGGCTCATTATCTTAAACAAATCCCACAAAAACAATATTAGATTCCTGGGTTTGCACTGCTGATGCGCCGAGACTGGTTTGATGGGGGCTTCATAGTTGAATATTTGGGG
>NW_017316096.1:0-715 GCF_000935625.1 Nanorana parkeri
TTCTAGAGTACAGATCACAAAACACAAATTTAAAAAGCCCAACCCCACATAATTGGTGATACACATTAGCAACAACTACCCAGTTATCAATCATTAGCATTAACTGCTACTTTTATAACAAATTTGGCAAATTTGCTAATAAATTTGCACAAGAGGGTGGTATGCTAACGGTATAGTGGGAAAGGTGGGATGAAATAATTGATCAGGGTACCAGTAGTGATATGTGCAGTAATCAGTCCCACTCAGCATGTTATGTAGATCTCATATAAGTTTGCTACTTTACAACATTCTCATGTCTCACGCGTTCCCTAATCGCCCCTATTTTCTGAAGGAATGCGAGAGGCAGCTGTGACATCTTATTACGGCTACTGACTGGGACAAGGCTTTTTTCCTGTCCTTTAAGGTTAGTGTATTTGTAGAACTCAGGAAAGTAACTACAACATACTTTCCAGATAGTACTGATGTCTGGACACCATAGCTAGGTTTATCTCTTCCATGTCTAATAGTTGTTTGCATTATGGTGTTTGTGTGTGTTCCATGCTCCATGTCTGGTGGGATCGTGGTTGCCAGTGGGCATACTGGCATCCTATATTTCTGATATGCAAGGCAGTTATGGGCTATAAGCTTCCAGAGACAACCCTGTTGTCTATTATTCCGGGTTCCCCATCAATGTTTAAGTGTGGTTTACTTTGATTCTTCATTTCTGCTGGTCACA
>NW_017316097.1:0-714 GCF_000935625.1 Nanorana parkeri
ACACGCCGCTGAACATTCCGGGTGAGCAGGCTGAAGGCGGGGGAGGTGACACAGGAAGTGCGGAACCGCAGGCTCCAGATATCGGGGTTCCCTCAGCCATGGCCGCCTGCCCCTCCCCCTGGGGGCGGGGTCTCCTCTACATGGGCAGACAGATAGCAATATGAACGTCTCTCTTGTTGGCTATATATTGTGTCGGTGAGGTCTCGGCCCGGCACAGATTATCATCATTTCCGCGCCGCGCCCCTGAGGCGAGAGCCTGATCCCTCCGGTGTAGCGGACGGCGAGCTGCGGCTGATATCATGGAATGGCCCCGCCCCCTTCCTATTTATGTCCAATATCGGTTTTATTCCACTTAATTTCTCTCCCATCGCACCGCGCCGCCGGGAAGACACCGAGCCAGTTGCCACGGCAACAGAGCCGTCCTGGAAGAGCCTTCGAAAGCTGGCGCCTTATTGTTAAATTTCACTCGTTTAATGGCGGAGAAATGATCCGCGCTAAAATAAAAAACCGCCAAACGGTTCCGTGTTCGGAAATAAATCATTGTGTCGCCCGGCAGCGTCAGAACCCGCGGAGCGATGGCGGGTGAAGGGCAATCGGTGGCCGTGTTTGGGGGGGTTTTAGGAAATCCGCGCAGCGTGAAGCGCCGCCGCCATGGGGTGTAATTATACCGCCGTGCGTCTCCTGCGGTAACCTGTGATTGTCTCCTGGTAACAT
>NW_017316098.1:0-714 GCF_000935625.1 Nanorana parkeri
TATATACAACAAACACCTGGAATCGTTGTCATCCATTACTTCCCAAAAAACACAGAAGCAGGGATGCCTAGGACTGACTACAGTGCAAATACAGTGCAGTTACATTCATACATGATACCCTTGCACATGCTGTTTGGTTTCATATTCTGCTTTATATATGCTGTAGTGCAGTTTTCTTTTCATATTTGAGACTATGTTCTTGATCCCTTTTTAGTCGATGACCCTAATAAATGGGAATTTTTAAACTGATCATACACAGTAATATTCTGATTTAACCAGATTTTACCAGCACCTGTGCAATATGAGAGCCATCCTACTGGATTTAACTAAATGGGCTGTTTAGGAACACTCCATCTAATAGGTTTGTTGGCAAAGTTTGTGTAATTAGCCAATCAAAATCTTATTGCATAAAACCAGTTTATGGGTTGTTGTAATAGGGAAGCATAGATGGTTTAAATTATAGTCAGGCATATATCTAAGAACAAAAAAGGAAAGGACCAGATTGATACAACTGAAGATAACTAGTGAAGCTTCTTCCATTTGAGCACACTGACAAAGGTATAGTGAGGTTTGGCTTGGAAGGGTGGGAATTAGTGCTATGACAGTGGTGCATCTTAATAGGATTGCTTGACTGAGGATGTTACTGTTTTTGACACAGCTACCGAGGATCTTGTAGATGATTGGTTGTAATTGCCAGATCCTTGGCCTCCACCG
>NW_017316099.1:0-714 GCF_000935625.1 Nanorana parkeri
AAAAAAAAAAAATTAACAGTGTTTTGTCAGCTTTATGCTTGATATGCACAGTTAGAACTTTGAAAAGAATTGTTTTCGGAACGTCCCTTTACTTTTCTAATAGTTAGTGTGGTCAATTTGGGATCAATTTTAACCATAGTGATGAAAAATATCAAAGGAGCGGGATTGAAATTTTTCTCGAATTAACAAATTTCTAACAGTGAATGTGTTTTTTGTTCAGGAAACACCATTCATCCCAAAATCAAATGTTAAAACCAAAACAACATTTTGAACAAACTAAAGCTGGCCAGACACTGTTGTGTTTCAATATTTAAAATAGAACAGATTCCTCCATCAACTTATGAGCGGTGATCGAGAAATCCCCTGCTGTTTACTTTCTACTCTGACAGCGGCTGCCGGCTTATTGGCTGCCAGCACGGTTCATTCCAAGATATTCCAACCAGCTCCTCCGATCAGCTGATTGAGGGATGCCAGTTGGAACGGTACTGTGCAAATTGCATAATGTATGGCCAGCTTTAGTCAAGACTGATGGCGTTATGGAATGTTCTTATGACATTCAGCATGTGAACGTTTGTACGTAACGTAAATCTATTAGACATGTGCAATTCGTTTCGTTCCCAATTGAAATTCGTACGAATTTCGGTAAAATCGGACATTCGTATGTATCCGAATTTCCGAATGACAGAAATAACAAATCTGAAGGAATCCAAATGT
>NW_017316100.1:0-714 GCF_000935625.1 Nanorana parkeri
TAAATGGAAAAGATTGTTTTAACGGAGAAGAAAATTCCTTCCTGATTCACAAAAGACAATCTGATACTCCCTGGATCAACATTTACAATTTTTCTTTTCTCAAATATTTTTAGCCAGTTATATTTTCTGCATTTAGAAACCCATCCAGGCTTTTGAAGCAGTCCTGTGGAAGACTATTCCACATACAGAACTCCCGTAGAGTGCCCTGTTGTCGTTTTGATTTTTAAAGAGGGACAACTGATCTGTGCCTCTTCTTCTTCTTCTTTTTTTTTTCTTTTGAGTTTTACCAAGTTTGAATTTAGTGTTCATGAATTTCTTGTTGGCTAGATATTAAAGGCCCAATAATGGATAGGGATGGAGTTAAGCAACACAATACTTTGATAGAAGATGCAGTAGTTCAAACAAACCGTTTTAAGCTAATGTATTTTCCTTATTGACAAGCATTTCCTTGACATGCATTGCGGTGAAATGTCACAGCAGTTATGGCACTGCTGCTGTTAAAGCAGCTTGTGCTATTTGTCGTTTGCCACAATTCTGAAAATGGCCTGTGTATGACCTCTCTTAAAATGGTAATTTCAAATTATTAATTCAAATCACTAGTTACATCTTACAAGGTAGAAGGAAAAATGTGTGTGTATATGAATGAATGTCCTTGGAATAAAAATCAGGTATGTATATAGACACACACACACACACACACACACACACACACAC
>NW_017316101.1:0-714 GCF_000935625.1 Nanorana parkeri
TCCAAACTCTTCACCCTTTTGTGAATAGCCTTGTATATTTTTTACAGCTAACACACTCCATGAGAGAGTTTATTCTGTGCACCGGATGTGGTTTCCTTTTTGATGTGATTTCACAGACTACTATCATGTTTGATGCCTGTGCCCTGCCCATGTGCATCTACCTCGTATTCTGTCATAGCTAGAGGGAAGATTAGCACTGCCCAGGGGGAAGGGATGTAGGGCAGGTATCAACTTTCTATTAAAAGCACAGTTATGGATTGGGAATAGTAGTTTTTGCGTTTGGAAAATGTGCTGCCTGATAAAAAGGTTTACATCATCTTAAAATGCAACCCTTGCTGTAAAGAATAGTTTTGCATATAGTAGGGAAGGGGGCATTCAGCGGCAGGAGAGGAACTGTCAGGAGGCCAAGCGGGGTGGGGAGGAGAGTACTGTCAGCGATAGGTGTCACAGGAGGCCAAGCTCTCCTCCCGCACCGCTCCGCTGGGCCTCCTGTGACAACAAATCAGCATGGAGAGCCGTCACAGTAGGCCGAGCCGGCAGTGCGTGGGAGCAGTCAGCTGTCAGCCATGTCACAGAAGGCTGAGCTCTGCTCCCTGCACCGTCCTATCTGCCGCCTGTGACAGCCAAAGTCAGGATGGAGAGCTGTTACGAGCACTCAACGATCAGCTTATCGCTGAGTGCTTGTAAATAATTGAGGTCATAGTATGTTTACTG
>NW_017316102.1:0-714 GCF_000935625.1 Nanorana parkeri
GCATCAGACGCTCTTCCAGTATACAATCTGTGTATTGGTTTGTTGCAGAGTACGATACGCATCAGTTCACACCTCAGATAAGATGATAGTATGACAACTTTACATACAACATCCAAAACTTGGACTGCCTAGGGTGACAATGTTGCTCCTCTATAGGTATAGTGAGTGAGCTTTGTAGCCACAGGACAGGACATGTGTTACTGGCAGGAAAAAAATAAGAAAACTAATGCAACCACCACATCTAAGGGCTGATGAGTTGCAATATATCACAGTTGTGTTATTGGGTTAAGATACACTTTATTTTTAATTATTATCAACCACACAAAACTGAAATACCAGTTCTGAGTGAGTGTGACCTTTAAGGAAAAGGATAGAAGAGGACTGGAATACTAAAGTAAATACTGGCAGTTAATGTCAGGTAGTAATTAGCAAATAAAACCAGGTCATGGGATTTATACACAGATTCAAATATATCATTCAAGTGTCATATCTGTAAAAATCAGTTATATGTATCTAAAAGAGTTCAAAGGCAAATACCCAGATTAATAAAAGTGACTGAAGGTCTAACAAAATAAAAGGTTAGAAAAATTACCTTGTTTATGTAGCCCTGTTGTGGGATCAGCTCCTTTAAGAGCAAAGATATTGCAGCTGCAGGTGGAGCCGGAGAGCACAACTTTGTGGGGATTGTGGACACAGCTGAGGAGGAATTATAAA
>NW_017316103.1:0-714 GCF_000935625.1 Nanorana parkeri
AGCATTTAACTTTTGCATTGCAAGGGTTGGTGAAGGGTGAAGACCCACTGCAAAGGATGTATGTTAATTCCCCACCCAACACTGCAAAGGTTAAATACCAACTTTTTATGGTAATACTTACCATATTCCTTGCTCTGGAAGGCTCCTTCAAGATGTGTGACCGGTCCCCAAAGCATCTTCTGTCAAGGTGCTATGGCCAGCAGTCGCAGTCTGCACCGCGAGCTACTTGAAGACCCTCTGCAAAGGGTACAAAGAGCATTTCTAGGCAAGTGAAATGTAAACCTATCCACCTAATACTGCAAAAATCTAAAGAAAGGCAGAAAGTCCACTCAGTTTACTGCAATGCAAGTTCTGAGCCATCCACTGTAGCCAGAATGCACAGAGTACCTTACCTGTAGAAAAGTTTGAGCTGCTTTTTGTACTTCCAATCACCCTGACACACTACAACGAAGGTTTAATCTAATTGCTGGCTTTGAGATACAATATTTTCTTTAACTTCAGTTCCTAATATAGGAAATACAGCAAAAAGTCTGCAGTGGGTGTGTTTGAGAACAGCTCTCTGCTCCATCACAAACAAGGGTTCCCAGATAACCAGATTACTTGGACTAGAGCACTACAGCAATGTCTGGATGAGAAACCGAAGTGCCGAGCAGGTAGCCTGTATGATCCGTGTGCAGGGCCGGTGCTAGGATTCTTGCCTAGACAGGCAAAGTT
>NW_017316104.1:0-390 GCF_000935625.1 Nanorana parkeri
ATATATACCTTCCTGTATACACCTCCCCATATATGCCTTCCTGTATATACCTCCCCATATATACCTTCCTGTATACACGTCATAGTTCCCTGTATATATCTCCCCATGTATACCTTCCTGTATACACCTCATGATTCCCTGTACATACCTCCCCACATATTCCTTCCCATATACACCTCATACCTCCTGTATATATCTCCAAATATATACCTCCCAGTATACACCTCATATTTCCCTGTATATATCCGCCCATATATACCTTCCTGTATACACCTCCCCATATATGCCTTCCTGTATACACCTCCCAATATATACCTCCCACATATACCTTCCCATATACACCTCATACCTTCTGTATATATCTCCAAATATATACCTCCCAGTATACAC
>NW_017316105.1:0-713 GCF_000935625.1 Nanorana parkeri
ATGAAGAGAGAGGAGACAGAAAGAGGAAGGCAGATGAAAGAAGGAGGAGAGGATACATGAATAGATGGAGAAGGACAGACAGGTAAGAGACAGGAGGAAAGGGGAATGCAAAGAGAAGAGGAAAAGAAGCCGAGAAGAAGAGAAAGAGAAGAAGACAAGAGGAAGGAAAAGGAAGAGGGGAATAGTGGAAGAGTTTGAATATTACATTCACCTTGAATTATTATTGCCGTTGTTGTACAGTGAGTCTCCAACAAGAATTTCTGCTCCATCGATATAATTTGCACAGCAGTCACCCCTGTTGGTGATCATTATGTGGGATATTTTATGAGTTCTCAATAAATCCACTCTCAGCCAGGGTGACAACTCGTACTTAGTAGAGAAGCAGGACCCTTTCCCAAAAACTGGATCCAGGTTTCCATCAATCGCATTTATTGTCGAGCTTAAAGAATCAGTAGAAGATTGAGTAGAACGGCTCTGAAGGGCGACATTTTTATCTGGTTGGACATAGAAAAGTAACCCAATAAGATTTGCCAGACAATATAATATATTCTTCTGTATTGTACTGCTGATTTAAAGTGTTTAGAAATAATACTAAATAGCATGTAAATGAAATACAAGCATTCACAAATATTACTGCAGTCTGTGCCCCTGCAGGGATCTATCCCCTTTATTGGTCCTGGTGATCACTGTCACTGGGGCAGTTGTCTTCACAG
>NW_017316106.1:0-713 GCF_000935625.1 Nanorana parkeri
CACGATATTCTAATTATTCGAGTTTCACCTGTATGTAGTCTGTCATTCTCCATTTTTTAGGGGGTACAAATAACCCTTTTACCAGGTTTAAAGGATAACTTACCAAATCCCACCAGCCCGTTCCTCTTCAAATATCAGCATGATGTTGGCAGACATTCTATATTACAAGAGGCCTCCTTTCTTGCAGCCTTCCAGCTTGAAAGATAGCTGCCCATATGTGTTGTATACTAGTCTGAAAGTCGGAAGTTGCATAAAAAGAAAAATAAATACAAATAAGACCTTTAGTGACAATCCTATCATCAGCAGTAGGCACTTTCTTGAACTTAAAGCTGATCTGGTTGAAAAGAAAAATCTATCCAACCCACTTCTAATCTAAATGTTTTATTTAGCAATGTAATTATATGGACTATTAGTCTACCTAATAGCGCATATAATTACCTAAATCAATGGTCATGTGATAGTTTAGGCCCCAGGTCCTTTATCTTCTAGAGGGGTCATTCCTGCGGTGCCCACATCTCTCGCAAAGGGCTCCAAAGTGATGCAGATGCTGTCATTAACACTGGTATTTAAAAAATGGAGGGAAGTCAAATAGTGTCAAACGTGGGGCCATCCAAAATATAAAAATATTGTCATTGTATTGTAACAAAATAGGCAATAACATTTCATGAGTATAATAAAAAGCCTTCTCATACTGCTCTATAAACAAATTAGCA
>NW_017316107.1:0-713 GCF_000935625.1 Nanorana parkeri
AAGTTTAGAGTGCTCACAGTGGAGCATTCACTTGTTACTTTATATCTGTTCTTTTAAACACTTTTGTTAACAGCTCGCTGATGTATTGTTTAAGAGGAAAAAAGATAAGTGTAAGAACAATGTGCAGCAAAATCACCTCCACACATTATATCATTTGCCGCACACCCCCATCTTCACAGGTAAAATATAAATTAGGCATAGACCAGTTAGGCCTACTACCTAATAAAAAAGCTGGTCAGTTTTACATTCCTGAATCATCTGTTGTCTCTTAATTCTTAATGAGAGCTTAATAGAAATTGTCCAGTGGCAGGAGAGTATTGCAACAGTTAGAACAGGGACAGCTGCAGTGAACTACTGACCAACTGCTATCTGCCAATCAAAGTGGGTCTATTACTGTTTGATGAAAAGATTAATCTGAAAAAATCATTTTCTCCAGACTGCAATGAATCAGATTTGGGTGCTGTTGTATGAAAACCAAAGTAATTGTAAAATAAAAAATCAAATCAACAGAAAAATATGCATTGTGAGTGTAAGTTATCACTGAGACTGTCTATAAATATTGTAATGTTCTTTAACACCATGTACAACTTTAAGGCATTCCCCAGGCATGTTATGTAAAGGATCTGCGTATTTGTTCAAATTTTCTTGCATTTGTACATGTTCCCATGCTTATAAACTAGAGGTGCACCGAAATGGAAATGTCAAAACCGAAA
>NW_017316108.1:0-713 GCF_000935625.1 Nanorana parkeri
AATTGTCCATAGGCGACGCTTTAAAAGCTTTTACCACTCATGCATTTAGTGTCATCAGTGACTAATGGCCCTACAATTATTGCTCACACTCCTACGCTCATGGCGATATGTAACAGGTGTGGCGTAATAGTTGTTTTCGCACGTAGGCGCACCCGACACGTATTTGCAGCATTTTGCTCCGACCGGATTTGACCGCAGGCATAATGTGCCTTGCGTTCCCATGCGGCTGGAGGGTGTAGCTACGGTTCAATGGGCAGCCCCCTCTTGCCCCACAACATAGTGAGCCAGCCGTAATGCTACACAGTGCATTCTGTCCAGAATCGGGCTGGAGCGCACTGTGCCTGGTGTGACCAAGGCCTAAAACATAGCAAAGGAAAAGGTACCACACTACAAGTCATACGCTATGAAGCCACACCCATGTTAATTAGTAAAACACACTTTTGGCCACACCCCAGGTGGCTAGCAGCGAGCTTCACACGGCACATTTTTCTTTTAAGGTGTCCCTCCTAATTATTCCAATTAACTGTGTTATCAGAAAACAATATGTTTCATGATAGTGCTCCCTTACTAGTATGTGAAATCTTTGGCAGTTTGGCCACAGATCTAACAGTTAAACATTCATCAAAACATAAGCTGCCAAGCTTGAAATTGAGAATGATTTCTTTACTACCTATTTGCTTATACAGTATGGTACAGGCAAATATTAAGACAAA
>NW_017316109.1:0-713 GCF_000935625.1 Nanorana parkeri
GACTTGTAGTTCCAAAACAGCCGGAGTGCCGAGGTTCGCCATCCCTGCTCTAGAGTTACCGGATCTGCCATCCACTTCCACTGATGTATACTCTCACTGCAACTACTGCACTCTCATTGCTCCTGCTACATTCTGTATTATGTATAAGAAACAATCAAACAAGGAGTGTGTGAACTCTTAGTAATAGTTATAAAAGATTAGTGGACCAGGAACTCTGGTGCAGAGATCTTACCACTTGAGATATACAAAACTAGGCTGTTTCCAGCCTAAAATTAGGAATATTTTGGGAGGACCTTTGAGTAAAAAACCCAAAAATTAAATTGGTTGACCGCTTCTCGTCTAGAGTGACATTTTACCTGTTACCTTTCTCTGTAGTGGCAAAAAAATGAATCGTAACGCACAGCAGTAAGAAGCAATTGGCAAAGTGTGTTCATTTCCTAACTTTTTTCTTCATGTCTGCACATGTATCCATTATGCTAGGTGGCAGATACCTAACAATTGCTATTGGAATGTTCACATAAATACAGCTGTGTCTGTGGGACCATTTATTTCCATTGTCAACTTTAGGTAAATGTGGACTACTGCATGAAGATAACCCAGCTACCAGCACAATATAGTAATGTCTCATTGGGCTATGAATATACATCAAAGGCCTGTACAAAAGGTAGATATATATGACTATCTATCTATCTATCTATCTATCTATCTATCTA
>NW_017316110.1:0-713 GCF_000935625.1 Nanorana parkeri
AATGTTCTGCAGCTTGGTCTGAAGGTCCATCATCTCAAGAATAGTATCTGGAGAAAGGATTCTGCTGAAGTTCAGGGTGCCAAAAAAGAGAGAGTCATAGATGTATGAAGACCGATCGTTGACTGTGATAATTAGCTGGTTAGTTCTAAAGAATGGTCCAAAATGTGCATCATGAAAGTCTTTCTCTTGTCTTGCCCTGCTGTTTGGAGAAGACCACAGTTCCACTGGATTGGTAGTCAGCTTGATCAGGGCCATACCTGCTGAGAGTACCACAACCAGAACTAATGAGACACAGATGACAGTCTTAGGGTAAGAAGCTATGCGGGTGCCCCACCACTGGAAGGCTTTCTCCATGGAGCGGTTAGTCTTTAAGCTTATCTTTTCTGAGCAGTTTAGATCAGAATATTTGATATGTGGTATTTCTTTCCTTTTCTTTTTTCCACAGCTATTAACAGCACATGTCATAATCAGGAACATGATGAAAAAAAAGATTAAGATTCCACAAAGGGCACTGCTTATTACTAAGTACCCATCAACTGATCCTATCTTAAATGGGTCAGGCAGAGGTTTAGGTCCAGCGATGCTAGGACATGACTCTTTGCAGTCCTGGCAAGTGCAAGCATTATCTGGATCATTACCTGGGCCTTCATTGCAGCTCCATACTTTGCTATTATGGGGTTCCACGCCACCACCAACCACAGTGTCATTTTCCG
>NW_017316111.1:0-713 GCF_000935625.1 Nanorana parkeri
CCTGGTGCGGAGGAGCACCCAGGGATCTAGAGAGAAGAT
Source organism: Nanorana parkeri (assembly GCF_000935625.1). Lineage (NCBI taxonomy): Eukaryota > Metazoa > Chordata > Amphibia > Anura > Dicroglossidae > Nanorana > Nanorana parkeri. Next base: position 40 of record NW_017316111.1, read on the forward strand.
ATAAAGCATAATATCAATCATTTTATCATCTTATTTCCCCACAAGCAACATCAATTGTCCCTAAACTGTTATCTCCAAATGGGAGCCTACTAAACCTATATGAAAGCTGCCTAGTTGGCCATCATGACATTATACATATACCCATTAAGAGTCGGCCCGTACAACAGCCACCCTGGAGGGACCTGGTGTTGCTATGAAGGAGAAATTCAGTAAATTATCCAGATTCAGACAGCATAAATGAGACTAGGAACCTACATTGATGAATACTGTATTATTAAACACGTGACCCTTGCCTCTCTCGGGAGCCTTGCCACACTTTCAGTGTGGGGATGAAGGCCTCTAATCATGTCCCAGTTGAGGGCTTGTTTCCCTCAATTAGCCTTAATTTGAGGGAGTTGTTTGGACAGACCTCTACAAGAAATGTATGTGGTGGTTTGCCAGAGGCAAAAATACATGACAAAGCCTGTTTGTGAAAAGCTAGGCAGACTTTCCATCACCTTCTAGATTTAGGGAGATGTGTAAACTGGACAGGAGTGGTGAAAAAAATGTGGTATCGTCCTGAGCGGGCCATGCACATCCAGACGATACCTCACTGGGCACCAATTGTGCATGATTATACGTGGATAGCCATGCATTTGCAACAGGTGTGAACCAAATTGCACTGTGCGTGTGCC
>NW_017316112.1:0-508 GCF_000935625.1 Nanorana parkeri
GTTGCAAACGAAGCTAGTCATAGAACAATAACATACGACTATTATATGCTTGATTCCCTAAAAAGAGGAACTGTAAAAAAGAAATGTTTTTATCTTCCGTGTAAGCCTAAGGATGTTTACATCTCAATAAATATCTTTAAAAATGAGAACTATGGGGTCAGTGCTTTTCCCCATAGTTCTCCTAAGGGTAACAAACTAGCGTCCTCCCGTCACCCAAAGCTCAGTATACCGCGAGCTACAGCTCGCGGTATACGGAGACGCCGCAGCCAGATCGGATCCCGACAATGCTGTCTGGATCCACCCAGCTGCGTGAGTGACAGCTGGCTCTGCCTATCTAGAGGCAGAGCCAGCTGTACCCGCCCCCTCCCCCTTCCGCCAGTCAGCGATGGAGGATCGGAGCGGGGAATCGGACAAGGGAGGGGGAATCCCTGCAGGGAGCCGTGAGTGACAGTCACGGCTCTCTGTCTGGATAGATCGAGAAGTGAGCGAGCGACGGTATGTGTTTGCT
>NW_017316113.1:0-712 GCF_000935625.1 Nanorana parkeri
GTATAATGGACGGGGGGCGGGGATGTCACGCCTGTATAATGTACGGGGGGCGGGATGTCACGCCTGTATAATGGACGGGGCGAGGCCTCGGTGATCTCTTTGTAGATATTCGGATTTTGCTGGAGATGCAGCTGGAGGAGTACAACACCCCCCGGGAGCCGATCATACAGGTGTGTGCGGGGGAGGGGGGGGGTCAGACACGGATTTGGGGAGTTGTAGTTCTTTCTCTGCTCTCTATATACAGATGGCGGTGAGGAGATATATAATGGACGGCGTGTCCGGGTTCAGTCTGGTCGGGGGATCGAGAGAGGCCGTGATGACGGTGAGATGGAGAATGTATATATGGGGGATTATATCATACATACATGTTACATTGTTGTGGTCACATTGATCATACATACGTGTCACATTGGTCATACATATGTGTTACATTGATGGGGTCACATTGGTCATACATACGTGTCTCACATTGGTCATACATACGTGTCACATTGGTCATACATATGTGTCACATTGGTCATACATACGTGTCAGATTGGTCATACATACGTGTCACATTGTTCATACATACGTGTCACATTGGTCATACATACGTGTCACATTGGTCATACATATGTGTCACATTGGTCATACATACGTGTCAGATTGGTCATAAATACGTGTCACATTGATCATACATACGTGTTACATTGATGGGGTCACATTGGTCATA
>NW_017316114.1:0-273 GCF_000935625.1 Nanorana parkeri
ACATGTTAAGGCAAAGAGAATGACATTTATAAAATATAAGACGGAGGGGACGGCATTGGGGTCCCTAAATACAAGGAATGTAACAAAAAATGCAAACCAGTAATCCGGGAAGCTAAAATAGAATGCGGAAAGCATATCGCCGCAGATAGTAAAAAAAACCCTATAAAATTCTACCAATATATTAACAGTAAAAAGGTAAGAAAGGAGCAGATAGGCCCAATAAAGGACGAAAACGGGAAGTTACTCAGGAAGTGACAAGGAGAGGGCCGAGGC
>NW_017316114.1:357-712 GCF_000935625.1 Nanorana parkeri
GATAATATACCACAATGGTTGACGGAAAGCGGAATAGAACATAGACTTAAAATGCTCAATGCAAATAAAGCAGTTGGACCAGATAACCTTCACCCCAAGGTACTTAAGCAATTAAGCCAGGTTATAACAAGACCATTATTCCTAATTTTTAAGGAATCCTTAATGACTGGTAGGGTACCATGTGATTGGCGGAGGGCTACGGTAGTTCCAATATTTAAAAAGGGGGCTAGATGCCAACCAGGGAACTATAGGGCGGGCAGTCTAACATCGGTAGTTTGTAATCTGTTAGAGGGTATAATTAAGGACTATTTTTAAAAATGTGTTAAGGATAAGGGCATAGTTAATGACAATCAGC
>NW_017316115.1:0-712 GCF_000935625.1 Nanorana parkeri
AGATCGGCGTTCTGACAGATGCCAGTAACATATAAACATTTGGGAACAGTTGTAACAGGGTGAGCCGTGATTGGGCAGAGTCATGATGAGTCATGGCTCTCACTGCTCTCTGTGCCCTGATTGGCCAACGTCTTGTGGTACCCATAACCCTGAGACCGGACCTTATTCTGGGTCCTAGAACCCCCTTCCCCCTATTCTGCCCTGCCCCCAGTCCTAACATACGGTGACCCCTCATAGGAAGATGGAGGAAGATGGAGTGGTGACATCCGGGTGCATGGCGGGAGATGGCTGAGGGGGTTACCAGAAGTGACCACAAGGTGGCAGCAGAGCAGCGGAGATATTTTCTGGGTGAAGTTCCCAGCGGTGGCCGCTAGATGTCAGCAGAGGGAGAGAGTGGAAGGCAGTCATGTGACCGGAAATGAAGGATTCGCAGCGTCCTCAGACGAGGCGAACTTCCGGTCTCCAGGAAAATGGCAGCAGGAAGGGGTTTGTGGGAGGGGAGGAGGAGCAGCTGACGGAAATATTCGGAGTCACTCTACAGATACAGGTATTATTATTATTACCCATCATCCTCCTGTGCTGGGGGGCAATTATATCATCACACCCCCAGTGTCATTATTACCCATCATCCTCTGTATCATCACCCATCATCCTCACCCATCATGCTCTGCATCATCACCCCCATCATCCTCTGTATCATCACCCATCATCC
>NW_017316116.1:0-712 GCF_000935625.1 Nanorana parkeri
TACATGCTGTGCATCTTTTTTTGGTGTTTATTGATATATTGTGCAGTCCATTGAAAAGAAAATGGACTGCCTTAACACAATGCGCATGGGGTTTCATCCAAAAACATTTACATGATCTTAAAAAGGTCCAATTAAAACATGAAAATATGTATATGCATGTGCAGACAAGTCTAATAAAATATGAACTGTACTGTGCAAAAGCTTTAGGCACTTGTGAAAAAATACTGTAAAATGCAGATACTTTCAAAAATCATTCAATGGATATATCCTAAATCAATATTTTAAGTGTCCACCCTTTGCCTTAAAAACAGCATCAATTCTACCAGGTAAAGATTAATCTACTAGTTAGAGATTGAGTTAAAGATTTTTCAGCTATATGGTCCATGGCACAATTAAACAATTTTACCAGAGAGGTAATGGTGCACAGTGTTGCAAACATTTGATGTTTCTCTTAAGGCAATTTCCAGGGCCCTAAGGGCTTGTTCACACCATAAATGGTGATAAGCAGCAACTTTTCCGCAACTAAACAATGCCAGTCACCATTAGGGCACATAGAGAAAATATTTTTTTGATGTGCCCCATTTCACATCACAACAGAGGTATGATGTGTGGTGCACTGTGAAAAAGGACAGCGACGGGGGGAGGGGACAGTGGAGCTATGGATAGCCAGCAGTGACAGCGGAGGGGGGCACACATTTCCCAGCTCCATACA
>NW_017316117.1:0-711 GCF_000935625.1 Nanorana parkeri
TTATGTTAAATGTTGATTAATGTTGCTTAGGGTTTATCTTGCAGGATTGGGAATGGAGCGAGCATTGACCTAAAAATAAATATTTCTGTTTTTAGGGTAACCTTGTCATGAGAGAAATATATAGGGTACCATTGCTGATCTTTCCTAGAAAATTATAGTTGCACTGGTTTGATTGCTTTGGCTTCAGCTGACCTTTGAGTCACTTATTCTAAATGAACTGAGCTGTATGCAAGTGTCAGATTTACTAATGGAGTCATTGTTAAGTGCGGCAAACACGGTTAGAATTTCGCACAAGCAATTTGATCATAGTGATGAAAAAATTTGAAGGTGATTGTTGGAAATTTCTTCTCGATCAAACAAAATGTTAACAGTGAATGTGGTTTTCGTTTGGAAACTACATTTTTTCCATAATCGAATGCTAAATAAAAACAAAAATTGAACAAAATTTCAAATGACAATGAATGGGATTTTTCGTGCGAACGTTCGTGCAAAGATCTAACCATGTATACACTACCTTACACTTACCCAAACCCAAAGTACATGAGAATTTTTCTTAATTCTTTTTAAACTCTTTTGAGGACACACTACAGTATGGATTGCTTTGTTTGTTGCTTTAATATGTTTTGGGACTTTTAGATTTTTACGTGAGTGCCATGCCAGTTTTCCCATTATTGTACAACCCCAATTCCAAAAAAGTTGGGACGCTGTGTA
>NW_017316118.1:0-711 GCF_000935625.1 Nanorana parkeri
GAGTGCAGAGATCAGCGGTGTGATGCAGAGCACAGCAGTGTAACGCAGAGGGCAGCGGTATGCCGCGGAGGTTGCAGCGCTGTGACACACAGTGCTGAGGTCAGTGGTGTGCCGCAGAGGTCAGCAGTGTGATCTACAGTGCAGTGGTAAGGGTGTGATGCAGAGTGCAGAGGTCAGCTGTGTGACTTACAGTGCAGAGGCCAGTGGTGTGGGGGGGTTCTAGTCTCAGGTGAAGCCTCCAGTCCAGCATGATGCCCAGCTGCCTCCTTATCCCCTCACTTCAGGACCCGCTCTTTCTTTTCGCCAATGGTAGCCCTGCAGTCTTATTCCTAGCCTATGGCAGCTGAAGTGGGCGGAGGAAGTTGCAGGTGGCCACTGAGGAGCCAGACTATTTAGCGGGCTTTCAGAAAGGCATCCGGTGTTCTGTCGAAAACTCCAACTCCTCAAGATCTCCAACGACCTGACTTACTTAGAAGTAAAAGGTTCGGCCAAAAAGGCTCTACTGCACGTGGGCCACCCGCGGCATTTCCCTACACACATACTACAGAGCAATACAGTATTAAAATGAACTACGATCAGACTAATCCAGCACGTTATTAATCTGAGTGCCCCACTCAATATGGGCGCAAGCGGTGGCCATATTGAGTGGGGCAATTTAGATTAATGTCCCGGATTAGTCTGACCCTAATTCATTTTAATATTTATTAAAAT
>NW_017316119.1:0-711 GCF_000935625.1 Nanorana parkeri
ATAAGGCCCTGAACCTGAATAGCTTAGATATATCAGTAACCTTTCGGTCACTTACACAGATTTAAAGTGCCAGTAAGTCATATGATGAGGCAGTCTCAAACCCGGAGACCCACCCTACCATCTTATACCTGGGCAAGAAAGGATCCTAAAATATGGAAATAATTCTAATCAACCATACGTGGCCATTTTGGTAGAACTCTAAAGAACAAACAAACAAAACAAACAAAGAAACAAAGGCCTTTATTCAATAATGATCTGTTTCTGAAGTGTTATTACCCACTGTTGTACTGTTCATTGCTTAAAGGCTAGATTTTCTTTCACTTCCTGTCCCTGTGACACCACACAAGAAATAGGGAGTACATTTGTCATGGGCACAAGAGGGTTTAGACAGCAATAAAAACATTGTCAGAAGTTTTACCCCTTCCCTGTGTTGGGGAATTCTGAACACAGCTTCAGTCAGGCTACAGGCTTGGTGGATAGAAGTTATGGTCTTTTTCCCCTTAGCTCCCTAACCTTTGTAGAGAGTTAATGAACAAGAATGTGTGGACATGTGAAAGTTTTAGAATGTTATGTGTGGAAATACACAGAGTTTTGGATGTCTTGAGGGTTACATAAGGGGGTTTGGCTGGTGTGACAAATCCAGGCTGTGTATCGCCAACACTGGGGAAGCCTGCTTATTGTGGGGGATTGCACTGTGTGTATGTCTCTTTG
>NW_017316120.1:0-711 GCF_000935625.1 Nanorana parkeri
TAATCGATTATGTCGATTAGTTGTTGCAGCCCTAGATAAGAGATCCCTTTTTTTTTTTTTGTGTTTGTAGCCATTTGAAAGGGTTTTGGACTTTTTGTGGTAATTCCCCGGCTGTTGGTCTGATACTGACATGCGGTGTTCATCATGTTTGCATGCTGACCGATGACTTGTCATGTTATACACTATATTGCCAAAAGTATTGGGACACCCCTCCAAATCATTGGATTCAGGTGTACCGTGAAAATTCCTTGCTGCTAAATATTCCGCGGTCACCTGTTAGTGGTATTATAACAAAGTGGAAGCAACTGGGAACAACAGCAACTCAGCCATGAAGTGGTAGGCCATGTAAAATGACAGAGCGGGGTCAGCGCATGCTGAAGCGCACAGTGTGCAGAAGTCGCCAACTGTCTGCAGAGTCAATAGCTACAGACCTCCAAACTTCGTGTGCCCTTCAGTTCGGCACAACAACAGTGCGTAGAGAGCTTCATGGAATGGGTTTCCATGGCCGAGCAGCTGCATCCAATCCTTACATCACCAAGTGCAATGCAAAGCGTCGGATGCTGTGGTGTAAAGCACGCCACCACTGGACTCTAGAGAAGTGGAGAGTGTTCTCTGGAGTGACGAATCACGCTTCTCTGTCTGGCAATGCGATGTAGGTTGTCTTGGTTTAGCGGTTGCCATGAGAACGGTACTTGCCTGACTGCATTGTGC
>NW_017316121.1:0-711 GCF_000935625.1 Nanorana parkeri
CAGAAGCTGCTACTTACCCTCTACTGCCATACCTAGTGTCCCTCCAGACCCAGGAGCTGCTACCTACCTTTTACTTCCATACCTGCTGTCCCTCTCATCCCAGGAGCTGCTACCTACCCCCCTACTACCATAGCTACTGTCCCTATGGCCCAGGAGCGGCTATCTACCCTCTACTACCATAAATATTGTCCCCCCCAGACCCAGGAGTTGCTACCTACCCCTTAGTTCCATAACTACTTCACATCTGGATCTAGGAGCCGCTACATACCCCTTCTTCCATGATTACTGCCCCATTCGGACTCATGAGCCTCTACATACCCCCTACTAGCATGACTACTGTCCCTCCAGACCCTGAAGACTGAAGACCCACTACCTACCCCATACTACCACATAATTACTGCCCTTCCAAAACCAGGAGTCTATACCTACCCCTACTACCATAACTGCTGTCCCTTCAGACCCAGAAATCCCTATCAGCCACCTACTAAGATAACTACCAACCCTCCAAATTCAGGAGCCCCTTCCTTCCACCTACTCTCGTAATTACTGCCACCCTGGATACAGAAGCCACTTCTTACCCTAACCATTACTCCTTTGGACCCAGGAGCCTCTACTTACCCCCCATTCCCCAGTTATTACCTAACCAGACTCAGGAGCAACTAATATCCCAACTACTGCCACAATAACTTTCCCACCAGAAGGAACCCCTAC
>NW_017316122.1:0-711 GCF_000935625.1 Nanorana parkeri
ACGGAGGAGGGACGATGGGACGGAGGAGGGACGATGAGACTACACTGGGAAGGTAATGAGACGGGCGATGATTGGTTGTTGGGGGTCACATGGGGAGATTGTGGTTTTGGGGGGTTACAAAGGTCGGGGAGCTCAGATGTCCTTTAAACTCACAAATGAAAGAATAATCCATATTCCGCATGTTGTCACGCAGACAGGAACCCTCCGCATGGTCGCCGGGAGAGGGAGGAACCCATTCCCCCGGCGCACTTCACCTTACATGGCCCCCTTAACCCCTTCCCTGCTGACCTCCCGCCGCCATGACTGAACATCACAATTAGAAGGTACTCTGTGTGTGTAATCTTCATGGAGGAAACTGCGACCAGCAACCGGTGACCTCAGCTTCGTACACCGCCATACTGCCCCGAGGTTGCTGTGTGCCGCACCGTGCCCCAACTTCTCACCGCAGCCCGGCGCAGGAAACCCTCAGGAGACATAGATGGTAACACGGGGGGCACCCCGACCCTCTTATCTTCTCTCTGCATGTCCAGTATATATACAGCGCTATACATCAACTTCATTCCTGCTCCTTCCTCCATTATGTGTCCATCCTGCACTGTGCGGGGCCCGGGGCCCCATATTCCTGCACTCAGACATCCCACAGTGACACGTCTCATCCCGGGAAGGGACTTGTGACCTCTCGGAGATCCCGGGAAGGGACGTGTGACCTCT
>NW_017316123.1:0-711 GCF_000935625.1 Nanorana parkeri
GTGCGTGTAAAGGCGTCCCAATACTTTTGGCGATATAGTGTGTATGAAGAAGCCAATGTTTTGTCTTATTTTCCGAGGTGAATAATATATAAACCTTCCCCCTGAATAGAGTTGCAGATTGCTCTATTTTAGCGATAATTTCCTCCCACGAAGAGCCGCGATGGCGGTCTAATCCCACATTTATACAATGGCATTTATTGCGGCCCTTTCTCACCTCGAGAAGAACAAAACGCGGATTAAGTCGCCGGTTATATAAAGTGAAAAGAGAGATCGGTGTAACAGGAACGGTTAATAGACTAAGACTTCAAACCGTTTCTAAAAGCTCGGCTTTTTCTCGGCGGAGAACCGTCGCCGATTGGCTCGGAGTTGCGCCGGATTTCCATCAAAGGCAAAATAATCCGGGAACATACATTGTGCTCAACTTTACCCTTTGTCAGTTATCACCCCCGCCATACTCCCACCTCAGCGATCGTGCTATAGTTCTTTCCCATTATCCTGTCATAATCATGCGTGTGCTGCGGAGTGATGTCGCCGCGGCGTTGCACTCTACAGACTAATGTCATGCAGATGTTTTGCTCCTTCTCTTAGATCGCAGCCTCACCTCGTGGAGGTTCCCAGTATGACAACAGGCCAATGTTTCAGTACAGAACGTTACTGGACGCAGGCAGGTCCGGATTTCCCGCAAGGCCAACCAAGGCCCGGCCTCGGGGC
>NW_017316124.1:0-711 GCF_000935625.1 Nanorana parkeri
GTCTCAGCACACCCCTAGAGCCCGACCATTGATGATGGAGCATCAGAGGGTCTCAGCAATAATATGGGAAGACCTCCAGCAAACACGGTGAGGTCCAATGACACTGGGGGGCCCCTCACTATAGAGAGACAACAACAAACTCCATGTACAGCCCACACAATGACACAACCTCCATGCAGGTCTCACTTACCTTCTGCAGGCTGCTGGGGTTCAGCTGGGTCTTGTCAATGATCTTTATAGCAACCTGAAGAATGAAAAGAGAGCGGAAGACAATGAAGGCAAACGAGTAACAATCCCCCCAAACCTCCCGTCACCAATGACAACCAACGAGTAACGATCTCACCAATGACAACCAACGAGTAACAATCCCCCCAAACCTCCCGCCACCAACGAGTAACAATCCCACCAAACCTCCCGTTACCAATGACAACCAACGAGTAACGATCCCCCCAAACCTCCCGTTACCATAGAGAGCCAACGAGTAACAATCCCCCCAAACCTCCCGTTACCATAGAGAGCCAATGAGTAACGATCCACCCAAACCTCCCGTCACCAATGACAACCAACGAGTAACGATCCCCCCAAACCTCCCGTTACCATAGAGAGCCAACGGGTAACGATCCCCCCAAACCTCCCGTTACCAATGACAACCAATGAGTAACGATCCTCCAAAACCTCCCGTTACCAATGACAACCAACGAGTAACGATCC
>NW_017316125.1:0-710 GCF_000935625.1 Nanorana parkeri
TCCCTTTTAAAATAGAAAAAGAGATTGAGGACACAGTCCTCTATCTCTTTTTCTGTATCCCCTGTTACAAATGAACATGAATCCTCTATGAGTGTTCCTGTTCATTGATAACATGAGAACATGGTTTGTTTACTATAACTACAATTATAAATGAATGGGGGTGATGTAGATCACTCCCATTCATTCATAATTGCGGATATAGTTAACATACCATGTCCTCAATTATGTACACACACTCAGCAATCACTGATCACTGAGTGTGTGTACCTTGCTCTTCTCTCTGACACGCTGTCACATGAGGCTGATCGAGCGGTGCAGAGAGGAAAGCCCAGCCTCCTGTGACAGCACTGTCTCCGCCCCCACACCACTCTGCCGGACTGTGATAGGTGGCAGAGCGGTGTGGGAGGAGACGCCGGCTGCTCACAGCGCTCTCCACCACAGCGCTCGGCCGGCTGTCACTTTCTCTTCTCCTCACTGGGACATAGAGCAGCGCCCAGCGGGGAGGAAAGGAATCAGGGATGCGCCGATGTATTGGCAGGAAAATGGCACTTTCGGCATTATGCCAAAAGTGCAATTTTCGGCCGATATGTGTTGGCGGCCGATATATCGGTGCATCCCTACTATTTTCTATTATATCAACTCAGAAAGGAAAAAAATGGGCCTTTTAGTGTACCAAGTGACCGTCGGTGTCCACGAGGCCGCACAGCAAC
>NW_017316126.1:0-710 GCF_000935625.1 Nanorana parkeri
TAGTGAGTCTAGTGGGGGACTAGTGAGCCACATGCCCTTGGCATTGGGAGGCTACTTTTCCAGGGGGGGCCCCTTGGAAAAGCACCTTTCCCCCAAACATTCGGATTCGTTCAGATTCGTTATTTCTGTCATTCGGGAACGAAACGAATTGCACACGTCTACCTTCTACAATATGTCACTATGCGGCTGTTTTTTTTAAAGAATCCTACATTGTGTTGGAAAAGAGGCAACGTTATTATCTTTTTCATCCTCTAGATCTATTTGAAAAGAACTGGACCAACACTGATTTCTTTCACATTTTCTGCAGAAGACGTGTATCTAAACCTCTGCTTTTAACCTTAGTGGTTAGACAGGTTTTTTTTTGCATGCCGGCTGGTGAGTGTGCTGGGAAACTTTTTGCTGTTTTACTGTTTGAAGCCCTTCCGTGTGCACCTTACTGTAAAGCTGGAGATGAATTGGTGAGTGCGATTGCCATTTGTTTTTCTTGACTGATTTGGTGCATTGACGCATGGGGAGTCTCAGCTGCCGTTGTGATGTGCGGGGTCCCTTGTGCGTACCTGTACCTTTAAGGAAGGTTGGGCTTCCTCCTGACAAACCTGCACCCAATTTATTATTTTGCCCTATGTGCTCCAAGATGGAGACTCTCATAGTTTAGAGTTAGGACAGGTGAGTTTTTTTGCATGCTGGCTGGTGAGTGTGCCTGGAAACTT
>NW_017316127.1:0-292 GCF_000935625.1 Nanorana parkeri
GGGTCTTTCTTGGTGCATGCCGATGGGACTCCCCTATCGAGGTTCCAATTCACTGCCGTTTTCAGGAGTTGTTTGGCCAGGGCCGGCCTCAACCCTAAGTCTTTCTCTTCCCATTCTTTTCGGATTGGTGCCGCCACTGAGGCTTCCAGTTGGGGCCTTGAGGAAGCTCTTGTTAAGCGTATTGGGAGATGGGAATCTAACAGGTACCGTTTGTATATCCGTCCGCATTTAGTTTAGGTTGTGTCCAGCATGGGGTTGGGTTGTAGTCTGTGTTAAGTCGGTTGTTTATATT
>NW_017316128.1:0-710 GCF_000935625.1 Nanorana parkeri
GAATTTCGATTCGGAACGAAGCGAATCGCACATGTCTAGTACCAAGACACAAGTCTGTCCCAAAGACATAGACAGGACCTCTAAACCTGCAGGAGGTGAAGGCAACACATGGGACAACCTCGGTCCCTCTCCTCCACACGAAACAAATCAATTAGCAATTATTAGATTGGAGCTTTATCAATCCAACTGATATTCAAATCTGTCGCTTGGAAAAATCATCCCATGAGTGGTCACCCTTCAGAAACATGATCATCGTTGCTGCATTTGATCTCGGCAGACAATTACTCAAAAATATAAAACATGGAGGGAATATGGGGGCTGTAAATACCCCCCGCCATCATTCTTATCCTCGCTTCAGGAGCACCAACAAGGAGGAAGTCTGCAAGCTCACCCAATGTTAATGACTAAGTAGTGAAATAAGGACAGGAATCACAGGGTCACCCTCCAATACAACAGCAACTGGAAGCTTCCATATTACGGCCGTGGCATTCCATCTTGTGATAATGACCCTGCTATACAATGTACGCTTGCAGGAATTAATGAACCTGCTACAGACTGGATTCATGTTGGACAAAACACCGACCCTACTACTATACATGACTAATAGCAAACATGGAGCTGATATACATTATAGGGTATATACTAGTGTACAGACTATAGGGTATATACTAGGAATGCACCGATACTAGTATCGGTGCCGATACCTAGTA
>NW_017316129.1:0-710 GCF_000935625.1 Nanorana parkeri
TGGGGAAAAGACTTAACCCCATAGTTCTCCTTTAATGCTACTTTAAGTTCCAAGCAGCCTTCAGGAGACAGCAAGATTCAAGCAACATTGCAATCAGAATTTTCCAAATAGTCCTGAACAAAAAGCTTATTTTTTTTCTTGGGAAATTGAATACATTTGATAGAAAGCCTGCAAGTGACGTCCCAAGCAGATCAAAGGTCACATCTCCATCACAATGACATAGTAAATGTTTGTGTTTTCTGTGTTTTCTAGTAGTAGTAAATACAATTGTACAATACATTCATTCATTGTATTTACTCAATGACACTTGCAGGCCATCTACAGGTGTCATTGTACACGGGAGCCGCTGTGTTTCTACAAGATCTCATACTTCATTCCTGTGCAACAGCTTTCTAAAGCCCCTGGAAACTGTTGTAGGTCTTTTTGAGTAGGAGTGTTTAGACCAGGGGTAGGCAGCTTTGCCACTCCAGAACTTCATGTCCCACATTGCAAGACTGACAGACCCATGCATGACTTCAAGAAGCAGAGGCATGATGGGATTTGCCTACCCCTGGTTAAGATGCTCTGCTGGTGCTGCTGGAGACATCCCCTGAGATCATGGCTTGTAAAGCTATTTTCAACCACTCAAGGGCACTTGGGAGTCGGCTGAGCAAAGACCTCTCTGAGTATCTGTTACGGGAGCCAGGAAACCAGACCACACGGAAATGCAG
>NW_017316129.1:2236-2490 GCF_000935625.1 Nanorana parkeri
TATATATATATATCTTCATTTATTTTAATTCAGGATATGAGCTCTTTAAGAGCCACAGCAGGGTAATTGAGTTAGAGAGCTCATAAGGGAGTAGAACAGGTGCCAGCGACCCCCCAACCACGAGGCACATGATGCCATGCGTAGTGCAGGCCTCTGCTGTCATTGGCTGTAATTGACCGCTGAAATTGACCGCTCACCAGGCTGTCAGTTATAAGGCCTTTTCCACCAACCTACCTGTCATCACTGAAAGCCCG
>NW_017316130.1:0-709 GCF_000935625.1 Nanorana parkeri
TAAGATACCATGAAGTCACAGAAAAAAAACATCACCTCCAGACATCATAATGACATCATATTCGTGCCAGAATACATGTCAAAATTGTATATAAACAGATGGCTGATATGCCTCTGAAATTATCTATTGGTCCAGCCATTTGTTTAGTGTAAGATTCCTTATGTGTCCCCACTGATAAAAGTCCCTGGTGGTCAAGGGGGCTATGAGGATGCTGATGGTTGCCCAGCACAGTATGCCCAGCACACCTGGTGCCCACATGGCCAATCAGCTGTGATCTGGTGCTAGTGGGTGGAACCTCCTTTGCCTACGTCAGGCAACCTCCTAGGACCCTAGCAAAAAACTGAGGCATGCTAGGTAGAGGAGTATTTTTCTATGCCAGTATCCAAACTTTATATAGGCAGCAGTATAACCTGGCTGTATCTAAATTCCTGTGTCCCTTAATAAACGAGAAAGAAATTCCTTTTGATCTTGTATTGTTGTACACTGAACTGAAATCTCAAACAATGTTATCAGACTTCCCAGGTCTTCTGGGAACTACAAAACAATTCCTTTCTATGTTATGGAAATGAGAAGAAGGGAAGGTGTTCTACAGTACTGGATGACAGCGCTGCTCCTTCATAGATGCAGTACAGTGAGTGAAAGTTGTCATCTTAAGTGTATTACTGGTGGGATCACTAGGTAAAAATGAAGGAATAGGAAGCATAAAAAA
>NW_017316131.1:0-709 GCF_000935625.1 Nanorana parkeri
TGTGTCTTTTTTTTCAACCTGACTAACTATGTAACTATGTACCAGACCTCACCGGTGGAAAATTCAATTTCACGTTCTCTTATCAATCCTGCTCGTTGCATTTTATAAAGCAAACACGACATAAAACTTCCTTCGGACTTCTACGCATCTTCTGTATCAGACAACCGGCTCAGTGAGTGTGTTCATATTGTTATGGTAACATACTGGTGTCAGATGGTGGTTTGAGGCGGCTGCACCAATCCAGCTGTTAGTGAGGAGATGATGTGTTTGTCCTGAACGTGTGTGATTGGTGAGCTGCCTGTTAATGGGAGGAGATGGTGAGGGGGGGGGAAGTGGACGCTCATAGAGAGCTGCCTTGCTGACATCCTCCTGCTTGCACAAAGGAGCTGCATGGAGCTAGGCCAAGACACAGAGGAGCACAAAGCAGGTAAAATCAGCTACATTCTACATGTCTGTCCTCTCATCCCTCGCAGTGTTGTGTGCATGCATCCGTAGCTGCTTTATAGGGGAAATAAGAAGCGGATGTCAAACAAGCACACGGAATGATCTCTTGTTCCCTGGGAAGGGAATGCCGATGACAGCGTTCAGCAACAAATCATTCTTCTTCATTCTTAGTCTATATATTTGTTTGCACATCAAAAACTTAACAAAAGTTAAAGTGACATTAAACCCCTCAGATTTTTTTAACATAAACCAATACTGTAATGTG
>NW_017316132.1:0-709 GCF_000935625.1 Nanorana parkeri
TTCGGGGTAGGTCTTACTTTCGGGGAAACACGGTAGCTACAGACCTTCAAACTTTGTCTGGCCTTCAGACTGGCGCAATAACAGTGCGTAGAGAGCTTCATGGAATGGGTTTCCATGGCCGAGCAGCTGCATCTAAGCCTTACATCACCAAGTGCAATGCAAAGTGTCGGATGCAGTGGTGTAAAGCACACACCACTGGACTCTAGAGAAGTGGAGACGTGTTCTCTGGAGTGACGAATCCAAGCTTCTCTGTCTGGCAATCCGATGGACGTGTCTGGGTTTGGTGTTTGCAAGGAGAACGGTACTTGCCTGACTACATTGTGTAAAGTTTGGTGGAGGGGGAATTATGGTGTGGGAATTTTTTCAGGGGTTGGGCTTGGCCCCTTAGTTCCAGTGAAGGGAACGCTTAACCCCTTGCCGTCCATCCATTCTAAAATTACGTGTCATTCTCAGCAGGGGCGGACTGACAACACATGGGGCCCCCGGGCAATACATGGTTATGGGGCCCACTTGTGCTCCACCCATATACAAGTCCCTCCCACAAGTAATCAGGCATGTTAGAGGGCCGTCCGCTGGGGCCTCTCGAGGCTCTAATTGGGAGTGAGCAGCCGCCCGATTAGAGATTGTGTAGAGATGTCATCAGCACACCAAAATCCTTCTTAAGTTGTTTTATATGACAAGAAACTTCAATAAATGAACATTTGCTTAT
>NW_017316133.1:0-709 GCF_000935625.1 Nanorana parkeri
CACAACAGAGTTTTTAGTGGGACCGTCATAGATTCTCATGTAGTCAGATTTGCACTTAAGACTGGACTGGAGATTAAAACCACTGAAAGTAAGTGAAGCCTAAAAGGTAACACAAAGAAAATGTTATCTACAGTAAGCCATTAGCTTCACATATTTCCAACTGCAAGCTGGCTTAGATTTAATATAGTGCAATACAGGACTGTATTAGTACTTAAATAACCCTTCAGAAATAGCCACATGATTATGGAGGATGCTCATTTCTGTTAAAAGATCTCACAGCTGTAGAGATTTTCTGGCTAAGATGTCCCTTCAAACATGTGTATGTTTTCCATCGACAACCTTTTTTATTTTTCCGTTGACAGAACTCTTCTCCTCCCTACTGACTTATTACTTGTCGCTTCACATGATATGCAATTGTTCCAAAAGACAAATACATTTAAACTGGACACATTTTGGGGCAGAAACCTTTCACCGAAGTCTTTAGTCAAAAAAGTCTTTGATTGGACCCTGTGTCAAAGGACAATGAAAACTAAAAATGAATCCATGTCCCATTGTGTTCCCTCTAACCCCCCAGTCCTACAATCCCTTCACTACCAGAGCCAGATGTGGGGCAAAAGTGATTTAGCATATCAGAGTTGCCAGAAAAGGCTCCTAGCAATGGAGTGATAATGGTAGCATAAGACTATAGAGTGGGCACCATTCCATAAAA
>NW_017316134.1:0-709 GCF_000935625.1 Nanorana parkeri
ACAACTCAAAATGTGGGATTTTCTTTCACTTTCAGTGATAATTGTCACCAGAAAAAATAGGGAGAGTGAATCTCTCTATTGGGGACACAGACAGCAATAAAAACCTGATAGGGGGTCTAATCCCTCTCCACTCCATTAAAAAAAACAGTTTTGGCTTCAGCCAGGTGGCCAAACACGGTTAGAATTTTCATCTGGCGCACAGGAAACGGACACAATTCCAACAACGGTTTGCCCTGCTGAGTTGACAAAAGTCAGTTACTCAATCAACTTTTGTCAAAGGAGCCAGGCTGAAAATTTTCAGCCAACCAACCAGCTTTCATGTATTCTCCCAGCGGTGGGTGCCGACGTTGAAATACAATAGCTGCAGGGGGGAGATTCATCCATTAATGCCGATTAATGTAAATGGAGGAATCTGTTAGATTAGTTTCATGCCGGCCACAGGCTGGATAAATATATCTACGTGCATGCCAAGATTCAGCTTCCTTAACAAATAATATATTTACCAACCATGCTCAAGGGCAAACATTCTCACAGGGGCGTTTTGTCTGCCTTGGACTCTGACACTTGTGTACACAAGTCATAATGGTGTCTACACAATGTGCACTTTGCAAAATTACCAGAAGTAAACTTTCTGTTGTTCAAGTGTAAACTCTGCAGTGTGAAACATTCAGCGTGAACTACGCAGTGTGAACCATGTAATGAGAACCAC
>NW_017316135.1:0-709 GCF_000935625.1 Nanorana parkeri
TAGAGTGTCCTGGGATTTGGATATGACCTGTGACCATTGGGAGGTGCCTACTTCTCCATTTGAGAGCTGGTTTATGTAATGGATATTGACTATGTGAATACTTTAAACAATCAATTCAGGTAATCCAGTAAAGGTCTTCATAATACGATTAGTGTTGAACCAAGCTAAACTAAAATCTTTGTATGGCCATCACACAGTCTGAAGGGATGTGACTTCTTCATACGTTACTTGTGGCAGTCGGACCATAGATCTTGTTGTGCAATAACAATTGTTATCACTTGTTACTGTAATCCTTGGATTTGATTAGGATCCCTAGGCTATCCTAGGATTAGGGTTTAACATCCTTTGGAGAGTCATTTAAGGACAGGCAGATGTCCCACATCCCTAATATGGCTGGTTTTACTACATGTGGCTACCCTTCTCAAATCCATTAAACACATCTGTAGTAATCTGACACGGGGATCTCGCGTTGCTAAGAACTACCCCTCAACCCCTAAATATGAGTGCAACTTTCTAAATCTATTCTCTTCATTTAGCTGTTTGTGACATTGATGTTAGTAGGGAGATCTGCAAATCTCAGTACAGTAAATGATAGCAGGCAATTGGAAGTCTTTGCCTAATGTTACAACAGTAAAGTGTTTTGGTTGCTTTGGGTTACATGTCTTAGCTCCACGTATTTGCTTTTAAAGGGTATCAAAAACTGTAGAAA
>NW_017316136.1:0-709 GCF_000935625.1 Nanorana parkeri
GGCCCACAGCAGAGACCGGCCTTTCTGCAAGAAGGGAATTATTCTGGCACCGGAATGAGACCCCAGAGTCACAGGAAGACTAAGGAGACACTTGTCAGTGCGGACAGGAAACCACGACTCCCCCCCCAAAATCACAGACACCCCCCAACCAGAGCAGTCACTACCACAGCACTCATTGCAACATTACCCCAGAAAGATGACAAACGCAGACTGAATGTTTAAGTTTTGTTTATTAGATTCCAGGATGGGGAGAAGTTAATTTGCCCTTCAGGTAGACTAACTTTGGCTTCAAGGATATATCCATCTGCTCGGCCGCACTGACCCCGGTCTATAGGCGATGCACGCTGCAAGAAAAAAACCAACCATTAGGGACACCGTACCCATCAAACTGCCAGCAAAGAGCAATTTATAGCAACACTAAAATAAAATCAGACGCGTCACACACTTTACTGCTCCACTCCAAGGTCTACAAGTTGCTCAGGCTGAGGGAGGACATTATCTTGTAATGCATTTTATCTCAGCAGTTCAGCAAAGAGGCCGATTGCACTTCACTGCCATAGAAAGCTGCAAGAGCATGTACAAGACATTCGTGTCCCTCACCCCCCATCGTAGCAAGAAATCACAAAGATCTCACGTTTGTGGATGTGCGTCACATATTTATATGGCTGGTCAGAGTATCAGTGCCAGGACAAGATACCTTCACCCCCCC
>NW_017316137.1:0-709 GCF_000935625.1 Nanorana parkeri
AATAGGACACCTCGCTAAAAGTATTCAACATTGACGAAACCAAAGCCAGGGAAGACACAGGATTTGTAAGTAATAGGAGCACATCATCCGCAAAGAGATTTATGGTGTGGTTGTTTTTCCCGAACTTGAACCCGGTTATACGAGGGTGGGATCGGATGGATTCGGCTAAGGGTTCTATGGCAAGATCAAATATTAAAGGGGATAGGGGACACCCCTGCCTAGTCCTGTTTGTAATAGAGAAGGGTGCGGAAAATGCGTCACATAGTAAAGACCCTGGCTAAGGGGTTGGAGTAGAGGGCTAAGATGGCCGATTGTATCCACCCACTAAAGCCAAACTTATGGAGCACTTGTTGAAGGTAGCCCCAGTGGACGCGGTCAAACGCCTTTTCAGCGTCTAATGCTAAGAGAAGAGAAGGTGTATCGGAGCCCCCCGCGTGGTGTATAATATTTAGAGCCCTACGTGTAGCGTCTGGGGCTCCCCTACCTTTGATGAAGCAAGATTGGTCTGGGTGTATCAATGAAGGTATAATATCCTGAAGTCTATTGGCTAGGATTTTTGCATACAGTTTTATATCAGTATTTAAGAGGGATATAGGTCGAAAGTTTGCTGTTGTCACTGGGTCCTTCCCTGGCTTCCGGAGAGAAACAATGGTGGCAGACAGCATTTTCGGTGGGAAAGAGGCAGAGGTAGCAGCCGCGGCAAACATCT
>NW_017316138.1:0-709 GCF_000935625.1 Nanorana parkeri
GTAGTTATGCAATAAACAACAACTATTAAAGTCCATAACATAAACTTGCTGCTTGTCCTCTGGACCTAAAAATAAGAAGGAACATATATGCACAAGTTCAAATATAAAATAAAGTCTGATGACTATCAGCATAGTAGACTTGATCACTGGAACAGTTTTTTCAAGTGCAGTAAGTCACTCCATGAGAGGCAACTTGTAAAGTTCCTTGTTTGTGGAAATAAGATGGTCTCCTTGGTAGGTTGAAGGCACTTTGGATAAGTCCATCCCTGGATGTGCATGGTGCACGTAGGTACCTGAAGAACATGGGGCTCATGTAACTCCAGCTGCAAAGTCTCCACGTGAAACAGGAACAATTCCATGCTTCTGGATGCAAAGAGTAGCTGAGGTAAAGATGGCTGTAAAGTCTGAATCCGTATACACCTCACTGTTGATGAATGGATTCAGCTTGGCAGTAGGATTGTTTTTAACAATGTCTTGCTTGTCACGAATACATCTCATTGCTGTGCTAGAGATGTTTTGTTCTGCCTTGTGCAGTGTTATCAGCTGGTTTTGGGCAATGTCTTTTGCAGAAAGAGGTATTTGGCATATGTGCCAGTCCTGACAGTAGGCATCTATGGGCTTAGTGTGATAGCAGTGTATGGTATGGACTAACCTTGCAATAATGCGGCCAGGCCTTGTCCACTTGGAGAAACGCCCATAGCGTTGACAG
>NW_017316139.1:0-272 GCF_000935625.1 Nanorana parkeri
AATGCATTAATATGGCGAACGGTTTTTTTTCTTTCTTTTTTGTGACGGCGGTAGAACCTCTAGACCTCTGTCATTGTCCTTAGTGGTGAGACAAGTTGTTTTACATGCTGGTTTGTGAGTGTGCCATGATGCCTTTCTACTCTTCTACTGTTCAAAGCCCATTTCGTGTGCACCTTACTGTATAACTGGTAACAAATTGTTGAGTGCGTTTGTCGTTTGTTTTGCTTTACCGATTTGGTGCAGCGACGCATGGGGTTTCTCAGCTGCCAATG
>NW_017316139.1:315-709 GCF_000935625.1 Nanorana parkeri
CCTGACAAGCCTGCACCCAATTTGATATCTTCTGCCCCATGTGCTCCAAGATGGAGACTCTCATAGTTTAGAGTTAGGACCGCACTATAAGAGGTGCCTTGGCGCGGCAGTGCGGCTTACACATCCTTTGCAGAAGACGTGTATCCAAACCTCTGTCATTGTTCTTAGTGGTGAGACAAGTTGTTTTACATGCTGGTTTGTGAGTGTGCCATGATGCCTTTCTACTGTTCTACTGTTCAAAGCCCATTTCGTGTGCACCTTACTGTATAACTGGTAACAAATTGTTGAGTGCGTTTGTCGTTTGTTTTACTTTACCGATTTGGTGCAGCGACGCTATCTACTATTTAACCAATGTGACCCCGTCTTTTATATTTTAACAAATTGGGTAATGATA
>NW_017316140.1:0-709 GCF_000935625.1 Nanorana parkeri
TCCTTATTTTTCTATGAAAGCTTTGAGCCTCCGGTGTCCTCGGAAGATGGAGGTCCAGATCTTTGTTTCGTCACATACAGAAATATTAAAGAAAGATTAACTGAAAAAGTAATATTTCCTGTAATGTGCAATCTTTAATGACGAAGGTGATAATAAAGAGACACTCGAGATTAGAGAGGGATGAGGCAGTAATAATTTTATGTTATCATACATATCATAATATTGATGCTTTATGGGGGAGCAGTATTTATGTAAAGAGGGGTAACACGGTGTCATCTGATGAGCATACCTCTTTAATATATATGTGCTACCTTTCTTATTGGACTAACAAAATATATAAAAGACAAGCTTTCGAGAGTGAACCTCTCTTCTTCAGGTCAGAAGCAAGCTGCTCCTTGAGGATCTTGTACTGCCTCTTCTGGCTCTCCAGCAGGTTCGTCAGCTCCTTCTTCTGCTGAAACTTTTTTTCCTCCGTCATAGCTATTGAGTATTGCTTCTGACCTGAAGAAGAGAGGTTCACTCTCGAAAGCTTGTCTTTTATATATTTTGTTAGTCCAAAAAGAAAGGTATCATTGCACACTGCAATACTGCATTTTTGTCTTTTTTGACATTAAGAGGTGCAGAGGTGCACCGAAATGGAAATTTCAAAAATGAAACCGAAATAAAAAAAATTGTCAGGCCAAAATCGAAAATGTTTTTTATTTTAATT
>NW_017316141.1:0-709 GCF_000935625.1 Nanorana parkeri
GGATGGAGGTCCTGGTGGGAGGGGACGATGGATAGTTGGGGATGGAGGTCCTGGTGGGAGAAGGCGATGGATGGGTGGAGTTGGGGGTGGGGACACTTCGGGATGGGAGGGGCTTCTCTGATTTGTCTGGTTCCTCCAGGTCGCAGTTTAAGAGAGAGATGTTACAATGTCGGTACGAGGATCGGGTCGGGTCGTTGGCTGAGCAGCGGCTTCATCAGGAGAAGGAGGAGCACGCCGCGCTCATGTCCTGGAACATGGAGGAGAATAAGAAGGCTCTTCTCAGGAGGTGAGTCTGGTCTGGAGGGCGGGGCTCTGGTCGGGAGACTTCTGTGTTGTTTCTGGTGTAATCACTGCGAGCTGTCCGGTCCCCGAGGTGTCATGGCCCCGCCCCCTCATTGTTTGTCACAAAGCCAGTAGTATTTCGTGAGCCTCATACCAACTGTGAAGCATGGTGGGGAAATTACCGGCTTGGACCGTTTCTAGTAGTCTTACAGGGCAGGAAACATGTCGCCAGGTCAAAGGTTAAAAGCCAGTCCACTCCCCCTCCGATGTCCTCCTCCGTCTTTGTCTTTTCTCTGGAGAACCCGGGGGCGGAGCCTCTCTCCCTCCTGTCGCCAGGACGCTTCGTGTACCTTTTTATTTTGTCTCTGAAGGATTCTCGGTCCTCCGGCGGAGGACCGGCCCCCCTTGTGGCGGAGGACCGGCCCCC
>NW_017316142.1:0-708 GCF_000935625.1 Nanorana parkeri
GTTGTATCTGAGAGACAAAATTACCCAGTTTATTGTTAAAGGTGTCCACCATCTGTGACACAGGTCATGGAACACATCCAGGTGTAGAGACCACTCCCCTGGATCCAGATGTAGTAGGCTGGGGAACTCTTCCTGACAATTATTTATGCCTGGCATGTACATGCTGCACAAGGCTGCAACGTAAAGCTGAAGTGAAGGCAAAGCCCCAAGTATTTATGAACCCAACTCGTGAAATGAGATGTAGTGTCAGGCAGCTGTAGGTGACCAAGTCACTGTAGGCAGACAACAGGAACAGACTGAAGATTGGAGTTTCATGTGGCTCTTGCAAATGGGCTACTCACAAAGTGAGTCTTCAGATACAGGGCAAGCGCTGAGGCAATGCCACAGCTCTGGACTTCGAAAGTGCTCAGCAGCTACTGTAACTTTTACCAGTATTTAATGTCTGTAAAGCACCACAAGTAGAAAGACACTTACAGGCTAGCCCCGCAATCTCCAGTCCAGAGAGATCTGTGTACGGCACTCCATAATTATGCTGAGGAAAGGCCAATCCAGAGAGCTGCTATGAAGAGCCCAACTTTGGTAGCAGTGCAGGAGGAATCTTGATTGAAGAAGAAAATTGAAGGAAAAAGGGTAGCAAAAAAGGTACATTTTTCCAAGCAGAGCTGAAAAAACACATCTATCGTCTTAGGACACTTGCAAAAAACAGAG
>NW_017316143.1:0-708 GCF_000935625.1 Nanorana parkeri
GGAAAGGTGTAGTCTGCCGAGAGTATCGAAAGAGGCATTGGAAGCCTTAAACTCAGATATAACGCCGGACGAATTTAGGAATGTCATCCGTACACTGCCCACAGGCAAGTCACCAGGGCCTGACGGATACCCATACTCATACTACAAAACATATAGAGGCAATCCCAACATCGTTTTTAACCTCACACATAACGGTGTTCCCTAAACCGGATAAGGATGGTAAAATGTGTGCTAATTATAGACCAATAGCCCTACTCAACTCGGACTTCAAAATTTTTACAAAAACATTAGCTACACGCCTAGCCCAGATATTGCCGAAACTCATACACAATGATCAGGTCGGATTTGTGTTGAATCGCCAAGCAGGGGATAATACCCGTAGACTGGTAGACCTGATAGACATTGTAAATAGGGAAAAGCAGGAAGCACTGTTAATCAGTTTGGACGCCGAAAAAGCTTTTGACAGGCTTAGTTGGCCATTTTTGCATGCAACATTATCCCATATGAGGGTCCCTTTTGCCCGAGCAATTCATGCATTATACTCCACTCCCACGGCCTCTGTAAAACTGAAAACAGCGACTTCCACACCGTTCCCGATACGCAATGGCACTAGACAGGGGTGCCCGTTATACCCACTGCTGTATGCTCTCTGTATTGAGCCCCTTGTGTCACGGATCCGAGAATCGCAGGATATTGGGGGAGTACAGA
>NW_017316144.1:0-708 GCF_000935625.1 Nanorana parkeri
TTTGTGCAGTAGTGTCATTTTACCTCATTCTTCATATTACAATAAACTATTAGGCTTATTGAATAAGGACAAGAACTAAAGATCAAAGTTTAGAAACTAATAGCAACTAGAATTAATATTCCAGAGATTTGATTTCAGTTTAAAAAATCTAATTAGTTGCTATGGGTGATGCATTGTTTGCCCCTTTATATCGCTATTGTAGAACCCTGACACCTAAAGGCATAAGAAGTATGTGGTGCTGATGTAAGTTGGGCGCCAGTCACTTTTAGGTGATTTAAAGATTTTATTCTGTATTGTTGTTCACTAGGAGAGAGGGGTGAGGGATACAGACAGCCAGAATACAGTATTGACTCCAGATCCGCTTTCCAGCTATACATGACTTTAAGCCAGGACCGGTATCACTATATATAACAGCACCTCAGTTGGCTAGCAGATTTCTCTATGCATCCTCCCAATGAGTTACCAGGCGCCTACAAGGATCCAGCTTCTACCCACTCTCACCTTCCAGCAGATTCTCTGGCCCAGCATGCATTACTGGCAATAAACATCCTACTGATTGGCCAGGGAGACACAAATATTAATGCCCATGAATGATTGGATCTTTTTGCTCTATTGCTGCTGGTGAAGTCTGCTGGTAAATGCAGAAAACATGGCTGCACCCCTCCCCCCACCACCTGGAGAGAAAGAGGGCAGATCACATCTGTGTGC
>NW_017316145.1:0-708 GCF_000935625.1 Nanorana parkeri
CGCATAGACTTCAATGGAGACACCTGAAAATGCGTGACACAAACGTTTTTGCACATTTGTTGTGCATTTTGTCACGCATTTGTCGAGCAAGAGCCAGCCTTCCGCTACAAAAACACTGGGGATCAAAATGGAGGACAGCTCAAGCTAAAAACACGAGACAAAATGGTTGGAAAAATGCTTAGTCACCATTCACACATTGGTGTATCGGAAACGCACGTGAAACATGCACAAAAGTGCTTGTTTTTATGCGCATTCACAAAACACCCCAAATGGCACCTCAAATGCAGCTGAGCAAATGTGCTTTTTTTCACGGGTTAGGTGCTCGAAAGAAGGAGCATGTATTGACAGAAAAAAACGAGGACTGCATGTCGCAATATTTGCAATTTTTCCCACATTGGCCATGGGTTTGACACCCACTAAAATCAATGGGGATAGGTGGCAAATGTGGGGAAACAAAAGCATGATAACAAGCAGGAACACGTGTCACCGCCACGTGTGACACCATGGTGTGAATCGGGACTTCAAAAAACATTTGGCAAAAGCACATCAACCCGTGTAAAAATGCTCAAAAACGCTTAAAAAGAAAGCCTGGAAAAAACTCCTGAAACACTGACGCTTAGATGTGAACTGAGCCTAATATTTGACATTCTCATAACAACTTCAAGATACATTCTCCTATTTTATATTCAGTCCAGATAAGTATAAATA
>NW_017316146.1:0-708 GCF_000935625.1 Nanorana parkeri
TGATCTAGAATGGGAGAGGGAGGTTTGGGGGTCATAGTTCCGATAGACGTTTTAAGACTTGGATATCTACAACTCTCCAAACCACGCCCCAACGTACCACGGTATCCATTGTACACGGCTTGAGTCTACACCCCCCACCACCACCATAGGATCAATGGCTTGTGGGGTAAAATACATCCCCTGGAATGCTTATAACCAGCCATTCTCCACCAGGAGCCTTGGGGTTTCTTGCAGAGGTTGCTAGGGGTTAGTTGAGGAGAGAGCAACATCAGATTGGTCTCCAATCTACAATGACCACCAATGTAAGAGGTGACATCTACAATGACCACCAATGTAAGAGGTCATATCTACAATGACCACCAATGTAAGAGGTCATATCTACAATGACCACCAATGTAAGAGGTCATATCTACAATGACCACCAATGTAAGAGGTCATATCTACAATGACCACCAATGTAAGAGGTCATATCTACAATGACCACCAATGTAAGAGGACATATCTACAATGACCACCAATGTAAGAGGTCATATCTACAATGACCACCAATGTAAGAGGACATATCTACAACATCTACAATGACCACCAATGTAACAGGTGACATCTACAATGACCACCAATGTAAGAGGTCATATCTACAATGACCACCAATGTAAGAGGTAACATCTAAATGGCGGCTCTGGATGGACAGTTGGATAAATGGTTCTA
>NW_017316147.1:0-708 GCF_000935625.1 Nanorana parkeri
CCTATGGAGAACAGGTAGCCTTGCAATAGTGAAAAACGAAAATGGCTGTAATTCACTACCAGGACATGCCACACACACCAGGGCATGTCCTGCCTTTCACATACAATGCACCCTGCCCACAGGGGTACCTTGGGCCTACCTTAGGGGTGACTAACATGTAGAAAAGGGAAGGTTTAGGGACTGGCAAGTGGGTGCACTTGCCAAGTCGACAGGGCAGCCAGGCTGCCCCCAGGCTCTGCAATGGCAGACCTGAGACACACTTTTACAGGCTGCTTCTGTGGGTGGCACAACCAGTGCTGCAAGCCCACTAGCAGCATTTGAATTACAAGCCCTGGGCACTGTCAGCACAATCCAGTGCTGCAGCCCACTAGCAGCATTTGATTTACAGGCCCTGGCACACGCAGTGCACTTTACTAGGGACTGACAAGTAAATCAAATATGCCAATCATGGAAATACCAATACAAGCAGTGGCACAGCGCCCAGAGCATAAAAACACCAGCAAAAACAGAGGAGGCAGAAATGAAAAATGGAAGGGAGACCCACGCCAATGGTGCCAGGTCTAACACGTGTCCCCTCCAGCTGAAAAGTGGGGAGAACTACCCTAACCCAGGGAGTTCCTCTTCACTAAGGCGGAAAAATCTGGACAGACCATCAGCATTGGCGTGTTCTGTACCAGGGCGGTGTTCCACCGTGAAGTCCATACCCTG
>NW_017316148.1:0-708 GCF_000935625.1 Nanorana parkeri
TAGGCTGTGGACTCCTGTTCTACCTTCTTAGCCCCTGTCATGTTGTCACATAGATTGAAAAAAAAAACTGCAGCCTCAGGAGCTGAGAGGAGGGACCCACAGGCTTTTGGAGCTGTAGGAGGAGACAGGAGAGCAGAAAACTCCCTGGTCTTCCCTGGAATACTCAGACCTACAGTTAAGTAACACAAAACAAAATACATAACTCAATGCAGGGAAAAAGTGCATTGCACCATTCTCTTTGCTTATCAAGTCACACTTTGTCCCTCCACTTAAATTGAGGCTATGGTAGTGAAAGAGCTTCTGTATGTCCAGGTTTGCCTTCCCCCAACTCTGTGTACTGTTTCATGTGATGTTTTCTGTGTCATGCTTTTACTGAATGGAAGGTAGAGTTGCAGGACTGCACAGCACAGCAATGTACACAGACTGCACAGAACTGAGTGGAGGGAAAGAGAATGAAGTGTCTAACCCCTACCTCCTGTTCAGTGACAGCTGCACATGGAGGAATATTGTACATAGATTGCACAGAGGTTGCAGGAAAGGAAGAGTCTAAATTAACCCTGTTAGTGCTGCTGTCACTGAATGGGAGGTGGAATACCCAGGTTGCATGGCAGAGATAATTCATCTTGCTCCTCTCCGCTACCTCCCTCTTGTCATAGCTGCAGAGTTCTCAAAAATCTTCCCAGCGCAAATGAATCACAGCAAGCCTTC
>NW_017316149.1:0-707 GCF_000935625.1 Nanorana parkeri
GTGGTATTCTGCATTGCTGTATAATGTGTTGCTGAGATTTGCTGCCACTAACTCCAAACTCTACAGTTTGGAGTTAGTGGCAGAACTACCAGGGTTGCAGCAGTCGTATACGCGCACAGCACTGACGAGGCATCCCTCCACTACCAGTGTGCTATAATTTTCCTCAACCCATACTCTACCGCGTCTCTTCCAGGTGCACATGCCATGAAGAAAGGGGGTCATGAAAACAGCTGATTCGGATGACTCGGCCCCACTGGAAGTGACACAGTCGAGAAAATGTATAGGATCAAGAAAAATTATAGAACACTGACTTTGACACTCTCCGGCCCCACCCACTCTCCTCCTACAGCTCACAGCCCAGAAGCATGGACAGCCAGCAGTGGGTGAGAGAGCCTAAGTAGTGGACATGGAGCGGAGTAAGGCCAGAACCATGTAGGGAGCCCAGTGGAAGGAGAGCACAGGCAGAGCGGAAGGGGGGCCAAGTTGCTGCATCATGGGCCTCTGGGTTGTACTTGCCCCCTGGGCTAAAAGTTGCCAGTCAGCCCCTGTGGTATGGTTACTATATCCCCAATTATGAATGAATGGGAAGTGATCTACATCCCCTCCTGTACATTCATGATTGTGGTTATAGTAAACATAATCTGTCCTCATGTAATGAATGAACAAGAACACTCAGTATAGAGGATACCTGTTCATTGATAACAGGG
>NW_017316150.1:0-707 GCF_000935625.1 Nanorana parkeri
CTCTACGCCGGTGGTGCTGCTGCAACCAATACAGCCTCCCTCTCTCCCCTCTGATCCAATGGCTGCGGCTACGCCGGGTGAAAGGGCACTATGGCACCAAATTAAATCGCTACCGTCCAGGTCAGATTTTGAGACCCTGGCTAACAGAATGGAGACAGCTCTGAGAAAGGACATCTCCGTGATCCGCAACCAGGTGACGGCTATAGATTCCAGAGTGTCCGCGGTGGAACAGGGGAATATGTCCCTGCGCCAAACCATATTGACCACTGATCATACTCAAACCACAATGGCTGCACGTATTACCCACCTGCATCTACTTGTTGATGACCTGGAAAACCGCAACCGTAGACAGAATATTCGCATAAAGGGCATCCCGGAAGCCACAAACCCTGCTGACCTCCGCCCCACAGTCGTGGGTATTTTCAACCTTCTCCTGGACCGCCCGGCGGATTCGGACATAGCTATCAACCGCGTACACAGGACCCTCGGCCCACGGACCCCCGATGCAAGGCAACCGAGAGATGTGATCTGCCGTCTGCACTCGTACACCACGAAAGAAGAGATTCTTCAAAAAGCATGGCGAAGGGGGCCCTTTGAATTTGATGGGGCCCTTATCCACCTGTACCCTGATGTTTCCCACAAGACCCTGCAGATGCAAAGAGTACTGAAACCACTGCTCGATGCTCTGAGAGACCGGGGACTTGCAT
>NW_017316151.1:0-707 GCF_000935625.1 Nanorana parkeri
CACAGCAGAGCGCAGGCCAGAACCAACACACTGCAGATCCCAATGCACGGCAGAGCGCAGACCAGTACCAACAAATGGCAGAGCCATACGCATGGCAGAGTGCAGACCAGAACCAATGCAGGGCAGAGCCCAACATGGCAGAGCGCAGACAAGAACCAACGCACAGCAGAGCACAGACCAGAACCAACACATGGCAGAGCCCAATGTATGGCAGAGTGCAGACCAGAACCAACACACGGCATACACAGACCGGAACAGCCGCACGGTAGAGCACAGACCTAAACCCGCACACAGCAGATCCTAAAGCATGGCAGAGCGCAGACCAGAACACACTGCAGAGCCCAACGCACAGCAGAGCACAGACCAGAAGCAACGCACGGCAGAGCGCAGACCAGAACCAATGCACGACAGACCCCAGCCCCAAACTAGTGTTATAAAACAATGTATACTGGTCAGCTCCCCGTTACATAAAGAAAAGGCAGTATCCAGAGTGTGGCATTCCCGCAGTATGTGTGCAGCAGCCCAGAGAACGTTGCCATGGAAACCAGGAAGCTTTTAGAAGCCCGGCAAGTTGGCTCTACATCAGGGGTCCTCAAACTACGGCCCGCCAGGGTCCTTGACCCGGCCCGTTCGGCCACATGACCCTTGCCATAGGTATCAAGGCCAGATTAAGGGAGCTGCAGCTCCAGGCCCCTACCTTAACTACC
>NW_017316152.1:0-707 GCF_000935625.1 Nanorana parkeri
TTGGCTATTTCAAATTAAATTACACCCACCTGTTGCCTGCAGAAGCTAACCCGCAGGAGAATGGGCTGCTCTTTAAAGCTGAACTCCTGCTTAAAAAATAATGGTCCAGCTTGGCTTGATCTAGGTATTTATAAATATGATGCCTTGCAGGGCCACAGGGATTTTGTAACACACTGTAGTAGCCACAGATAATACAGCTAATACAATGTATTACAGCATCTTCTGGGTATAGGAACAGCTGCTGTGCTGCGTGACTTCACCTCCGCTGTTACTACACAGCAGGTCACTCGTTCAGCACATTTCTAAAGCTGTAATTCAGCTTTAAGACATTTTAGACTTCAAGCTTCAAATATCTGTCAGCATATCAGGTAAACATTATGGGCTGTTTAGGAGATTCTAACTTCAACAACAACAACAAAATCAGTTTTATCTGGCTGTATGTTTCAGCGCTAAGAATACTGTCAGAGGTGTGGTATCCCAGTGACTCACCAGATGACACATAACCAGTTTCACTTTTGGTGCATGGTTTCTTTTTGTGTGATTCACATTGTACACTCACCAGATTATTACGGTGGTATGGAGTTTATGAAAAGTCAGTGGTTTATAGTGTCACAGGTGCACACATTTGAAACTGAGAAAGTATCTTAATTTTTGCATGGCCCACTACATGAGGGAGAAGTCAATCTTCACTCACAGATAGGAATAGC
>NW_017316153.1:0-706 GCF_000935625.1 Nanorana parkeri
TTAGTTTACTTTCCAAAAGCGCAGAATCTTTGTTACAATCATTTCGATAGACTGAGCTGGCCCCTTCCTACATACTACTTTAGACAAAATGGGAATTGTTGGTCCTTTTGCTCAGGCGGTGAAAGCACTATACTCCACTCCGTCAGCCTCTATCAAACTGCATAATGCCACCTCCCGGATGTTTCCTGTACATAATGGGTCTCGCCAGGGTTGCCCTTTGTCGCCACTCTTGTTTACTCTCTGCATTGAATCTCTAGCGCAGGGGTGTCCATTAGGTAGATCGTGATCTACCAGTAGCTCTCAAAGCTGATGCTGGTAGATCACGAAGCGTGGGAGTGGCAGCCCCTTTATTCCATTTTGGTATATTTATTTAGCTGAGCACACATGATTACCTATTACCTATTTTCTGGTGATTACTGGAGGTTGAAGTGCTATGTATTACATCAAAGAATAGCCTGCTGCAAAATACAGCAAGGTGAGCCAGGAGAGAGAGTGGGGAGACACAGCCAGGAGAGAGAGCGAGGGAGGTTTTTTTTTCGTTGGTAGATCTCATGTAGCTCGTCATTTGAAAAGTAGATCTTAACACAAAAATTGTGGGCACCCCTGCTCTAGCGTCTAGGATTCGGTTGTCTTCAGACATCACCGGGGTTACGGTGGGGACTCTGCAGTTTAACCCCTTCATGACTGAGGCCCTTTTTTCATTTTT
>NW_017316154.1:0-706 GCF_000935625.1 Nanorana parkeri
ACTGTTGATAGTAAAACATTTACTATCAACCAGTTTCTGAACTGGGAGAAGCCTCTGTAGTGAGTGCTTCTCCACACTGAGAAAGTCATGTATGAACAGGAAGTGATGCAAATGCAAAGCAGTCCCCAGTATGTGTCCCCAGTTATTTACAAACACTTCATTGATCAGCTGTTCACACCAGTTTTGTTCTGCACACAGAGGATTGGTAAACATCACCCCTCTGGTGGCTATTTTTCCTCAGATCCCCGCTGCCTCAGCCCATACTGGTGGGGGAGAGCAGTAGGGATCTGTGGAGAAGCATGGAGCAGCTCCAGACGGGTAGAAGAAGATGACAGATGCCGGCGGCGGTGCCGGCAGGGGGGGGGGCTGGATTTTTGGTTAATAGCTGTCATCAGCGGCTTCTCCACCACTGATGAAAGCTATTATAATAAAGGGTACCATCGGGGAACCGTTCTGATATATGTTCATGGACTCTAAAGCGACCATGAGCTTAAAGCACAAGGGAGAAAGACACTGACGTTAGGCTTACTGAGCTGGCCAGCTGGAAACATTGTGTTCCGCCATAAGCCTTATGTCAGTGGCAGGGAAAGGGTTCTGCTTTTAATACTTACCATATGTAATGCCACTTGATGCGATCATCTGCTTCCTTCCACTTGTTTCAGCAGTCCCTCCAGCGCTGGTGCCAGTCTCTGATCGAGCACAGACT
>NW_017316155.1:0-706 GCF_000935625.1 Nanorana parkeri
AGATCCTTCGGCAGCTTTGTGAATAGACCCCTATGTTTCTCACCTGGATTGTTAATTGCTTAATAATTGATTATCCAGGTGAGATAAAAGGGGAAGGCTGAAGCATGATGTTGCTCTGGCCTCACACAGCATTCTGAAGGTGCCCATACACTTTACAACCCTTGCAAGACTTTTGTCTTGCGAGGGTTGTAAAGTAATTTAAAAAACGTACATTCTGCCTATCTTGGACAGGCAGATCGTACTTGTGATCATCGCAAGTCCTGCCCCCTGAGGGGCGGGCTTCCGATGACTGCAATGCTGAACGGGCAGTGTGCGCACACCGGCCCGTTCGGCAGTTATCTCTCGATCATGCTAAAAACCAGCTAAAAATCGTACGATTCTTGGCTGGTTTTCCAACATGCTCGAAATACAAAAGTCGCGTGACCGTACATTAGAAATGGTGGCACAGCTTCCATACACTGCACGATTATCATACGATCGCGGGATTTCCCGCGATTCTCGTATGAGAATCGTGCAGTGTATGGGCACCTTGAGAGAGAGCTACAAGTTGGATGTTTGTTAGTAAAAGGTTGCTGAAAGCACTTTTGCTTTGGGAGGTGGCTGAGATAAGCTCACTACCTGGTAGAGTGGAAACCTTCCTGTTTAGTCAGAGCCTGAAAGGTAATGATTTGTTTTCTGTTTTATTGCAACCTTTTAAATAAAAACT
>NW_017316156.1:0-706 GCF_000935625.1 Nanorana parkeri
GGAATTTTCAGGTCTGAAAATTAATATGGAAAAAAGTGAGTTGATGTACCTGAACAGCCCCTGCACTAGCTCAGATTCCCAATGGATCAAGGGCTTCGGCCTGCACCTACAGACTCACCATATCACCTACCTGGGTATCCATATCCCGCCATCAGCCACTAATTTATACGCGTTGAATATTTCTCCCCTCCTAAAGTCGATAACTCAAGACCTACAGAAATGAAGAGACCTTCCCCTATCTTTACTGGGTAGGGGTCATCTCATTAGGATGATCAGCTTCCCTCGCCTCCTGTATCCCATGCAAATATTGCCAATCCTCTTCCATCATAAAGATGTTAAAACTATCACAAACACTTTCCTGAACTTCCTCTGGAGAGGGAAAAAACACCGTATAGCTGTTCACAAACTTTACAAACATACATTAAAACTGGGAATCAACCTACCCAACATACGCCTATATAACCAAGCTTCAATATTTAGACATGTACGGGACTGGCTGCTTCACTCCTCACACTACTCCAATTTTACACTAGAGCAGACGGCTATCTCTCCATGGTCGCTAGCGGGATCCCTCCACACACCACTACCATCCTTACCTGGGCACATCAAACAAAATATTCTGTTCAGAGACACGATTGTCGCTTGGAGAGAAACTCGTAAAATCCTGGGGCTTCCGGGTCATGTATCCCCTCTAATGCCACTGACA
>NW_017316157.1:0-706 GCF_000935625.1 Nanorana parkeri
GAAAGGAGAGCTAGCGAGGAGTGACATCTTGTGTCCTTGATTGAGGGTTATACACTGCAGAACTTGGTAAATAAGCCAAAGCACAAAATGTCTGAAAAAGTCACAAATTGTCTTGTTCCTCCTGTACCTCCCACAATCCTGGCTCTGAGTGTATACATTTAGCATTAGATTGTAGTGTATGAGAGAGAGAGGGATTGGAAATGTTGTACAAAATATCAGAGCCCAGTCATAGCCAAGTTTTACACCAGTACTGTGCACAAAGCTGTGTGGGCGTATCTCCCAGGTCACTTGAATATAATAAAGTATCATATGTTACCACTTGTTGCATTAGCATGTGGTAAAATCCAGCAATTTACCACATGACTTATTAAAAAGCCTAATTCCCTCCCAAACCTTAGAAGCAAAAAAGGACAAACGTACCTCTGATCCATGCTCCCAACCATTTCCTGTATACACTGGTGACATCCCGGAGCTTCACCACTGCCCCCTGGAAAAGCTTTGTACTCCAAATCCCATGGGAGTGCACACTTCAATATGTGCTCCTCTAGTACCAGGGCTCTGTGAGACATGTAAATGTAGACACATGCCTGTTTGTGTGTTCTAAACAGCTACAAATTGCCAGAGTATATCTATACCTGGAATGCACAGAAAATTACAACGTAGGTTTAGGGCCGGTTCACGCCACCAACAGTGCATTCCAGAGCGG
>NW_017316158.1:0-706 GCF_000935625.1 Nanorana parkeri
GCTAGAGCCATCCAAACCGTGCTAGAGCCATCCAAACCGTGTTGGAGCCATACAAACCATGCTAGAGCCATACAAACTTGTATTACTTGTATTATTGTACTAATCAGCATCCACCTTTCATTTTCAAAGCTTAACTGAACAAACTGAAGAGAGAAGCTGATTGGTTGCCCTGGGCAACTGCTCCAGATTTTGTCTGCTCCAGTTTTGATAAATTCCCCCCATTATGTTTATACTTTGTATAAGGACTGATGTATAATTGATAATAACTCTGCACAAGGCATTCTCGCAGGATTTGGAGTACTCAGCTTTCCCAGAAGGCAGAGCTACAGCATGGTGAAGTCACCAACATCTACAGCAGGCGACCAGAAGCAGGGACGCAGTAATAAGCGGGCCCTGCATTTTCATGCAATGTTAACAAATGAAAACTATACATTTGGACCAGAATTTACTAGAAATAGTCCATATAAATCAACCACAAGAAGGTAAATAGAGTGCTTGCTCTAAGGACTCGTTCACACCAGAAAAAGAGCCACGGCTTACGGTTCTTCTTCCACTTTATTGAACTGTCATTATGGCATTTCATTCATCCCAATGCACTGCAGCTGAGCTCTGGCATGGAGACCTCAGGCAGTTTACAAGTGATTTTGGATGGCTGTACTGCCGCGCAAGATCACCTGTACAAAATGGCTCCTACTTTACATTTAGC
>NW_017316158.1:2200-2571 GCF_000935625.1 Nanorana parkeri
ATAGGGGGAGGGGCCTGACAATTACACAGGACGGAGCTGCTGCACTCTGATCTATCAGGAAGTTTTTATACTGCGTCTGTGCTCTGATTCTTCCACCCTGCTCACCTCACCAGTGCCCGCAGGCTGCTTGTGTTGCCTGTATACTGGCCCTGGGCATGCACCTAGCTCCATCATTTCTGTCCGTTGCACACTCTCCCCCTCCCCCCTCCTCTTAGGCCTCGTTCACACCTGAACGTTTTGTAGCGCGTTCTCTGCTCGACGAACGCTCTACAAAACGCTCACACATCTAAATCCCATTGTATTCAATGGGTCTGGTTCACACCTTGAGCAATTTTTTTTACCGGTAAAAAAACGCGCGACAACCGCGCGAC
>NW_017316159.1:0-706 GCF_000935625.1 Nanorana parkeri
ATGACCACACATCCAACACCCATCCTCCCTAACTCATCACCTGTCACCAATGACAGTTGTCTATCACACGCATCGCTCCCCCTTACTGTTTGATGAGAAGTTCCACTAGGTGGAGATGTCCACAGGTGGCCGCGGCGTGCAGGGGCGTCCACAGTTCACTGTCACAGGCGTTCACATCGGCCCCGGCATCAATCAGGAGCTGGACAATTTCCTCAAAATCATCGATGCAGCACTGATGGGGGCAAACAAAGAGGTCACCATCCCCCACATATCCGGACCCCTCTGAAGGTACAGTACTCCCATCCCCCACAATTCCCGCTTCTCGATTGGTCATCAGAAATGGGTGACCAAAGGCACGGAAGCGGGTGACCGCAGGCACGGAAACGGGTGACCGCAGACTCAATCATTTCCCCGTCCAGCGTTTATTGGGCAGATGTGTATGGACCTTACACTGACCCTCGCTGTGGTCACAACCCTCCTTTACATGTAGTCCGGCCACTTCCAAACCCTGACACGCGGTGGCGGCCATTACCGTATTCCAGATCCCTCCCTGTGTCTCTGTGGTCGATCCCGATCACATTCTCATAGAGCTCCGCCCCACCAGCCACAAACCAATCACAGCCCAGCAGAAATCACATGAGCCGATGCCTAGGTTAGAGCTCGGCGGAGCCGCCCCTTAGCTCAGGTGACTGGCACCGGTGGGAGC
>NW_017316160.1:0-706 GCF_000935625.1 Nanorana parkeri
CAGTTCATTCTTAGTAGTTAAAGTAAAAACTTCAGTCACCAATATGACTTGAGAGTGGTGAGAACATTTTGGAAACTGGACTCATTTATGTTACACCCTCGCTCCTCCTCTGATTTTGTAGACTAGACAGAGAGACTAGAGTGGCAGAGATGGAGAATTTAAAAGATAAATGCACTTTAAAACAAAGTGTACTTGTCCTTTTTACCCCCTTTCCCTGACCTAACAGAACCCACCCTCCTTCTCCCCTGAGCTAATAGACCCCACCCTCCTCCTCCCCTTCTGCAGATGTATTCTTACCTTGATCCGATGCTGGTATCTTCCGGGGATCATTCACATCTTGCATCACAAGATCTCTCTCTCTTGGTCATGTCAGTGCAGTAGAGCCCTATAGGCTATAAGGTTTGTCTACCTCCATCTCCTGGTGGGAGACAAGTCTTATAGACATCTAAGGGGAGTTACTGTGTAGGCACAGTCAACAAAGGTAGTACTTGCAGCATTGGATGTGAATAAAAACAGGAGGCTATTATTAATAATGATGGCAAAATACTATTTAAAACTGTAGCAGAGAGGCTGGCTAAATTGCTTCCACATCTTGTCTCCATCGCACAGGTGGGATTTGTTAAAGGTCCATCTGCAGTGTCGAACATTCATAAAGTATTAGCACTGCTGGACTATGCTAAATAACATCCCTCCTCTCCTCTAGCAA
>NW_017316161.1:0-706 GCF_000935625.1 Nanorana parkeri
AATAGCTTAAAAACCTTTTGACTTTAATATCACTTTAAATGTGAGATGATTGTGGCATGCTCAGGCTGATAACGACTGGATCAGGAAAAAAAAGCACATGTACACATTGCAGCCTCTCCATGTGTCCCCTACCAGACAGATCTAAAGGGAGAAAAAAAATGATAATTCAGAATGTATGTTTCTAATTCTTTGAAAACAGGATGGCACTGGCTGTAAATGCGTCTGCTGAGAGCATCAACATGAACATTTGGCAGAATGACTGTGTACGTTTACGGAAATGTTTTTTCCTCTGATCATTATGTAATAGATATGGCTGTAAATTGGACAAATAGTTATCAAATCTATTGTGATGAGGCAATGGAGAGCATTATAATAATGATGCATTATCTTGGACTTACCACAAGGTGGCGACATGACCACTTTTTTGAACTATCATTGTGGTTAGGGTATTTGATATACCATTGTTAACCACAAGATGGAGCCAGAGAGCCATCCCTGCTTATGTTACAATATAGGGTGTAAAGTGCAGACTGTACAAATGCTGTTACCATGTACACATCTGTCTTCTGTGAAGCATTTATTGGAAATACTTTTATTTTATGCAAGATTTTAAAAATGCACCTTTCAAATAAAAATGGCTATATGCAGAGCTATAAGAAACACATAGAATAAAATGGCTATATACTGAGCTATAAGAGACACACAA
>NW_017316162.1:0-706 GCF_000935625.1 Nanorana parkeri
ATACATACATACATGCATACATACATACATACATACATATATACACGCATACATTAGTTAGTGAGTAACTAAAGTGCCCGATCTGAAGTTAGAGTCAGTACTTAGAAAAGAGGAAAAAACTGAATATTCCAAATTTAGTTTTTAAATACATGAAATTAAAAAAGAAATTCAAGCTAATTGTGACCCTGGGCCTCTGGGTAATTTTAATACAGGAAAAGATATGACATTTTCTGAACTGTACTCAGAAATATTTGTTTGATGTTTTCTTAAGTCCCAAACTTGATTAACTGAACAGAACACAAGAGTGTCAACAAGAGTCCCTACAGGGATGCAATGCCCTTTGAAAGAGTAATCACTCCCTGCAAACAAATGTCACTTTAATTTTAGTATCTATTCTCTGATCACTGTTACAATGATTAAATGCTCTCCCTTGTATACAATATGACAGGATACACAGTTCACAGTCAGGAGGTCAACACCAAATATTAAATGCAAAATTCTTGTGCCAAGGAACAACATTACTGTGGTGACTCTCACCGCCCTCTAAAAATAATGTAAACCGCTAGGTTATGTGGCAAATATATAGTTAAAGGACAACTTCAGGGGGGAAAATAAGAAAGAGAGAGAGAGAGAGAGAGAGAGAGACTGATCAATAACAGGATAGATGGAGGATAGATAGATAGATAGATAGATAGATAGATAGATA
>NW_017316163.1:0-706 GCF_000935625.1 Nanorana parkeri
CTTCCTAATCAATCAGGAAGCCAGGTGGTACATCATGACTCTCATCCCGGCCTCCTGGTCAGAAAGCCATGCTGCCTAGAAAAAATTGAAGCCAACTTCCAAGCCAATCAGGAAGCCAGAAGGCTGGCCATGACGTGCTGTCCAGCTTCCTGATTGGCTAGTAAGCTGGATTCACTTTTTTTCTAGGCAGCCTGGTAGCAGCCTGGTGTCCTAACCAATTAGAAAGCCGGGACGCGAGTCATGACGTTCCGCCCGCCTTCCTGATTGGTTTGGAAGCCAGGCTGCCTTGAAAAAAGTGGCTAAGAAGCTGGCTTCAATCAGGATGCCAGGAGGCGGGTTCACATCATGACACGCCGCCCGTCTTCTTGATTGGTCAGGAAGTCAGGCAGCCTCTGAAGTCGGTGTTCTTTCACTGGAACACTGGCTTCACAGGCAATCAGGAAGCCGGGCAACAGGTCATGATCCGCCGCCCGACTTCCTGATAATTGGGGCACAAGGCACTGGTATCGGCATTTGGTATAGGCGAGTACCAAAAATATTGGTACTCATACTTTATACCGAAAAAATGGTATCGGTGCATCCCTAATTTACACTAACATGGAATCTTGGTGCTGGTGACATCTGTATTGGAGTTCTTTTGTGAGCGGCGCCATCCGCAGTCATTGCGATCACCCGTTACTTTTGGGATATACGGTAAGGAGTGCGG
>NW_017316164.1:0-706 GCF_000935625.1 Nanorana parkeri
GTCTCCCCAATTACAATATCCTCGATTAATTCCCCATTATTTGTAATGATTAAATCCAGGATGGCATTTTTCCTAGTTGGAACCTCCACCATCTGTTCCAAGAAATTGTCTTGCAACAAGTTCAGAAATCGGCCTGCCTTTGTCGATCCTGAGGTACCATTAGCCCAATTGATGTCTGGGTAATTGAAGTCGCCCATCACGACTACATAGCCCTCCCTCCCAGCTATTTCTATTTGGAAGTGTAGATTTGCTTCCCCCCTCCCCCCTACAACTTGTGTTCTCTCTTTGTATCCATGGTTTAGGAACTTGTGGTTTTGTTTAGGCTACATCTTGCCGATATATTTTGTACTAAGGACACATAACTTTAGTTTTAAAACAATTTTCACATGATGAAATGGTGATTTCACAATATGTCTAATACATATTTTAATGAGTAGTTAGAGAACTATGAGGTCAGGGCTTTTCCCCATAGTTCTCCTTAGGGTAACGGGAGGACACAAACTAGCGTCCTCCCATTACCCTAAGCTCAGTAAACGCCGGTATATGTTCGCTCACCTCCCGATCTACTGAGCCGACCTGTGACAGTCTCATTGGTCACAGGTTGGCTAGAACTATGAGGTTTGAGATTTGAGCAGGTAAATCCATTTTCCAAAATTACTTTAAAGGAAGTCTGGCAAATAAATTAGAAGAGCTTGAAATTAGACTA
>NW_017316165.1:0-705 GCF_000935625.1 Nanorana parkeri
ACTGATGGGGTGGTCATAATAATCTGGCCACTTAGTGTATGCCCTATAGTTTCTAGTTAGGGACTGCACTTTACCTTATCAGTGTAGCATCAACGTGTATGTGCAAATATATGCAACAAAAACCTCGGTTTTAACCTGAGTGCTTAAAACAGTTTAGTAAGGTCTTTTGTTTTGCTGGCTAGCTTGAAAGTGTGTCTTGTATTTTGCCCTGTCCATCTGCATGTTTTTTGCTAATTCCAAACTGATCAGAGCAGCTGCTATTGTTGCTTTTTTCTATTTGGTGCAGACAAACACTGTAAGTTTTCAGTAAAGGTGATGTCTGGGGTTCTGATGAGCTGCTGTACCTTTAAGGAAGCGGAGGTCATATCCAAGCAAGACTAGTCTTAAAGCAGAATAAAAGTCTCTTATTTTTTGGCATATATCTATGGCTAGTAAGCAGTGGATATATGCCCCATCAGTAAAAAAATATAAAAAAGGAGGCAAATACCTAATTGCTTACCCGTTCCAGCGCCGTTCACTCCCAGCTGAAGATCTGTTGGCTCACGAACGGCTGTGAAGGTGGGAGTGCATGTGCAGTAGAGCGGAGGGGAGAGAAAAGAAACAAAAGTATATGAAGGCAGCCTGGCAGCCGTGAGTGTGCATGTCGGACAGACACCGCGGGACCCAAGGAGTCTGCGGTGGATCAGAGACCAGCACCAGCGCTGG
>NW_017316166.1:0-705 GCF_000935625.1 Nanorana parkeri
GGGTAACTTTACCATTTGGGCCAGTATTGTCTGGGATGTAATTTATCCAATCTACGTTCTAATTGATAGTGATTATTGGTATCAGGGACTCAAAACCGGCTTTTACTTGGTCTCTGGCTTTAAACTCGTGAGGGACCCCCCTTGGGACTCCAATGACATCTATATACACATGAGGATCAAAGCTTCCTGGAGGGGCTTCCCGTTTCCTCCTGCCACTAGACAAAGACACCGGAGCAGGGCGTGCGTTAGGGGCCTTCTCTGTTAAGATGTGGAGAGGCATGATAGCCTTTGCAAGAGCACACTCTCCTCTCCATAGCCTGTTGTATACCACTTTGCTCTGTTGGAATACTGAGGGCAGGTGAATATTTTACAAGAGTGAAAGTTGTAAGTGGCCATGTGTGTTGGAGGAATTGTACCAAAAAGTGACTAGCCCAGCTCTCTGAGTAATAGCAACCTGTCGTGCTTCAGCAGAACTGAGTATTAAAAGGATATAAAGGATCATGGTTCGTTCCCCTCGGTCTCCTCGGGCTCAGAGACCTTCTTGCAGTGGGAGGCGTGTATCCACGAGTTCTTCCCGGCCACCTCTACTGATGTGGCGGTTGTTAGGAGGACCTGGAAAGGACTGTCGTATCTCGGTTCAAGGGTATGTTTTCGCACAAATTTTTTCACCAAGACCCAGTCACCAGGGACCAGCTTGTGTGTTCC
>NW_017316167.1:0-457 GCF_000935625.1 Nanorana parkeri
CCTTTTCGCAAAAAGGCGCAATTACAAATTTGCTAATATTTGTTATTTATTAACTCAATACAGTTTTATCTTTTAGATTTAGTCAGAAAATATTTTTTTTTGTGCACGGATACTGATTTTGGTGTGTTTTAACAATTGAATTGTGTATTTTTATCGGTTTAATAATAATTTGAGAAACATTTGCGCAATTACCGCAGGGCCTACAAATTTAGTATCACCATCTTTATATTCTACCGGGCCTGCGCTTTCAGAAAATATATGGTTTGGGGGGTCTTTTACACACGCCAGCAACGCAACAGTTGAAAATCAAATCAATAGGAAAAAATTGCAAAAAATGCAAAAATGGCTTGGCCAGCTGATTTGAAAAATGTTCCGGAGGGCTTGGCAGCGAAAGGGTTAAGTAGATGTTGGGCTAATTGGTCGGGGATGGAGCTACTCTTTTCGGACTCTTAAGCTG
>NW_017316168.1:0-705 GCF_000935625.1 Nanorana parkeri
TCCACACCGATCAAAGACTCCGAATCTGAACGGCAACAAAGGGGCTCCGATGTGAAGTTACGAGGGAGATCCAAGCGGAATAATGACCCGTCTCCAGCAATGGACAATGAAATTGAGGTAAGTTCTGGAGTTCTGTGACGACAAATGATCATGTATTGGAGGTGTGATCTATATAGAATAAGCAGGCAGCAGACGTGCACACACGCACACACACAGCCGGATGTAGCACGGTTCCCTCGTTTTAACGTCGTTTGTGACCGGAGTCAGTAGATTTCCCGCCCCGTCGTGGAGTTGAGACCATTGTACGCTCTGGCTGGAGGAACGCAGCGCCAGTGTTGTGGATCGGGCATCTCTGCCAGTGAAAACAGTTGTAAGCTTGTAAGAGGCGTCTGTGCCAAGCTCGCCAGATGTTCCGAATTACAGATTGCGCAGAGAAATGCCTGAAATGTGAAAAAAATAATGAATGCGCCCCGATTTGGTGACACGGCCGTGGAATGTTGGCCGGCGAGAGCACAGAGGTCACAGGTCACTCTGTCCATCATATTCTTGTTGTCTACAAGGTGATACACTGGCGTCATTAGTGGACCTGAACTGAACATGGATGCGTATGAACTGACATTAAATAATTCAATGTGTTACAATAACAAATCTGGCGCCCCTCTTGTGCCCAGTCACATGACCAGTGCCAATGAAGCAGATCCCTTT
>NW_017316169.1:0-705 GCF_000935625.1 Nanorana parkeri
GCCTCCTCCCCGAGTGTACCCGCCTCCTCCCCGAGTGTACCGCTAACCCTAAGGCCCCTCTGTAGCCAATGCAGTAGCTTCTGTGTGAAGGGCCCAGTGATCCGCAGCAGCAGCAGGATGTGTACAGAAGTACCTGCAGCCCAGTTCCCCGGGATCCCCAGCAGAGATGTGCAGCTCATGAACGGATCGTTCTTTTGTAGAGATGAGTCGCTCATGAGTGATCCGGATCTATTGAGCGGTGACCTCAGAAGACTGAATGAGCGCCGGTTCTCGGTTCTTTGGAATGTCAGAGTAGATCGAATGACTCTAGAGCTCCTCCCAGCCCCGCCCACCCCCTCCCTGCAACCAATCACATCTCTGAACTAGCTAAGCCCTCTAGCAGCTCTGAGTCACAGTACACGGAGTCTAAGACTCGCGAGTCAGATGGGAAGTTCGGATCTTCAAATGAATCGGATCTTCGGCTCACTTGCTGA
This sequence comes from Nanorana parkeri, assembly GCF_000935625.1. Classification (NCBI taxonomy): domain Eukaryota; kingdom Metazoa; phylum Chordata; class Amphibia; order Anura; family Dicroglossidae; genus Nanorana; species Nanorana parkeri. The sequence continues at coordinate 474 of NW_017316169.1, forward strand.
GTGAACAGAAGCTCAGGAGCCGCCTGACTCTTCATAAGAGATCCAAATCAGAAGACCCCAAAGTACACGTGTTTAAATCCCCTCGGTAGGCAATGGTCTTACTTTTAAAATAACTCCCGTTCCCTCCCTCAAAATACACCCCCCCCCTCATTTCCTCTCCTACTATAGTAAAAAGAGCCGTTTAATGAACCAGGAGCCATTTACAAGATCCGGATCTTTTCAGTGAGCGAAC
>NW_017316170.1:0-704 GCF_000935625.1 Nanorana parkeri
GCAGCTCAGCTCTGCTCCTCTCCCACCTCGCTCTCAGTGCTCGTTCTATGTGAGATAGATACCTTAGAACACCATCTCCTTGAGAGCTGCGACGGATGTGAATGTACAATGTGTAAAGTGCTGTGTAAATTGCCGACACCTTATAAATACCTATAATAAGTAAATGCATGAATAAGACTAAAGGTAAGGTTAAAGTTCAGCTTTAAATGATGTCTATGTGTACCCTAAAGTGTACATTCATAGAGAATACCAAAAATATCATGTGATGGGCACTATTGCAGACAACATTCACAGAAGAAGACATTCACTAGCTTTAATTGTAAAGTACAGTATATTTATAGTGAGTACATGTTCTGCAAAGTTTACCTGAACTTAGTTTTTAATGGGACTTGGTACCTGTGTGCCATCTCATATTTTTATCATAATATTTCACAAACCAATTCCACATTTTCCCTCTAATGGCTGCATGTCAGAGATGAGAAAAAAAAGTACACTTGCTGAAAAAGTCCAAGATTCATATGTAATAAACGCTATTATAGAATTCAGTCTGATCACATTGATGGGCCCTGAGAAAGAGAAACAGTAAAACTCAATCACTGTACTAAAAGTGTAACTGATGTCTAAACATTATTTTATTTTAGATAGAGTAGGGAATTGCTTTTTTCCATCTGTGTGGGAAATATATTTTCAAGAGCTTTTCTTTC
>NW_017316171.1:0-704 GCF_000935625.1 Nanorana parkeri
TGTCCTCCTGTGACCCTAAAGAGAACTATGGCCAAAAAATACTTTTTCCTCAGAGAAATTGAAAATTATTTTTTTGCAAATAATGCCTGGAAAAAGTCCAGGTCCTCAATGCCTCCCCTCACAATACTACAAAGTGTTCTAAGTGTTACAAAATCTATTATCCCCAACATTTTATGAATACTTTAAATGCAGTCGACCCCTCTACATCCCTTCATATTAGAGCCCCAAATCAGCCCCAAATCACTGTTATACCCAGAGATCCCGTTTCGGGATTCGGACGAAATTCATTAGCGGTAATCTGTCCAAAATTCTGTTTGTGGATGAAATTTCGTTGCAGCAAAGTGACATTAGGGGGAAAAAAATATATATGTTTTTACAGTCTGCAGAAGAGAAAAAAAGTAAAAGCATGAGGTTTCCCCCCAATTCATACCAGACCCTGGTCCGGTAGGAATGTTAGGAGGGACCCCTCAAGTTAAAACAAAAAAAAGTGCATAGGGTTCCCCCCAAAATCCATACCAGGCCCTTAAGGTTTGGTAGGAATTTTAAGGGGGAAACCCCAGCCCCCAAAAATGGGGAAAAAAGTGGGGGCTCCTCTAACATTCCTACCAGACCCTTGATCCATGCACAGGCTGTGCCTTACCAGGCCACGTGCCCTCGGCATTAGGAGGGCGTCCCCATGCCGATGGGGACAAGGGCCTCTTCCC
>NW_017316172.1:0-704 GCF_000935625.1 Nanorana parkeri
ACGGACGAAGATGGAGGGGCCGTCTACATCACAGGACAATTTCACATCTGCCACAGCACCCCGAAACATGTGCAAACGAGCCTCAAGTATGAAGCTGGAGGAAATGGTGGAATTGGTCGGATTAATGGAATGACTGGACTACGATTGTGTCAAGGGGAGGTATCACCACAAAAATGTCCACAAGCATCAGATCCTAGATAAGGTGATATCTCACATTGAGAAGAAATGGGGTGTGAAGAGGTCGGCAGAGCAGCTGAGGAAACGGTGGTGTGACCTCAAAAAACGGGAGCCGACGCAGTTAGCTCACATCCACAAAATACTGCGAAAAAGTAAGTACTATTTACTATGATCACCAACATGCTGTACTCATGTTCTTTGGTTCATGCATTGCACTAGGCCCGGGCCTGTAACTGTGAGGGAGGGTAGAGATCTGATACTAGTGCATTCACCTCTTCTAGCTATTTAAGTGCTCCATTGTACCAATGTACAACATCTCACCATATGTACTATAGACATCTCACCATGTGCACTCAACAAGTTGCTTGCTATGGTGGTTCTCCTGTATATTATTGTAATGTATGGCATTGTTTGGTGTTATAGGACATGAAGGTCACAGATGATGCCCCAGCTGCAGGGGAGAGTGAGGCAGAAAGCCTGGCCGCTAATGTTTCGCCCCTAGGGCCTGGCCAGGAGGGCAGAGGTGT
>NW_017316173.1:0-704 GCF_000935625.1 Nanorana parkeri
AAAAGGCTGGATTCAGGAACATTGCAGCCTGTCAACCTGGATGGAGAGCGGTGAGGTAAGTAATAGTTTTTTGTTTTTTTTTCTTCCAGTATGGAGAGTGGTGTCCCTCGCAGCCGACGAGAGGACATCACACACAGTTCAAATTCCGCGGCTACCAGCCGTGGAGGCGAGATCCGAGTGACGTCGAGGGACCTGATTGGGACTTGTGCACCTGCTGCTTGTTCCGTGCGGCCGGGCAGTGCAGTCAGAGCGGCAAAGGGAGAGACTATTTTCTCAGGGCGGCGGGGGTGGACTGGGCACGAGTGATATTACGATCACTCGTGGGAATCCAATATTATGCTTATAGCTATTATAACCTGACATGATCACCTATGGTCTGGGGGGGAGGGGGGAATTTAAATGGAAAGGTGAAGTTCACCTATCTTTAGCTGGAACTTAATGCATCTTATATACAGTATGTTGACAGCAGCTTGAGCACAGGCCCTCAGTAATTGCTATCAGAAAATGTTCACTTTTCCAGTTCAACCTGTCAACATTACCTTATTTTTCTCCGGTTGGCACAGAAATAGCTCAATGCATTTCATCATAGCATACTGTAAAATGTATGTCCTAAATGATGTTCATTATAGTGTTTGTGCTAGGCATCTATCCATATATACTGTATATATACACACACTGTGTGTGTGTGTGTGTGTGTATATATA
>NW_017316174.1:0-704 GCF_000935625.1 Nanorana parkeri
ACCTGTGACAGCTTCAGTGTCACACATTGGCTCTAATTATGGGGGTGATTGCGTTTCCTTTTCCCCATAATTCTCCTTTTATTGCTGCTCGAGTCTGTGAAGTTTCTTGCTTTATTGTAATACAAGTAGGGGGACTTGGGGCAGTTCTTCCTTGAATAAGAGAAAGGACTTCTGGGTAATTATATTTATATTCGTAGCAGGCCTTTATGTGAATGCCCCACCTTCTGGGTGTTCTGGCGGGCTTCATTGCAGCAACGCTTCTTACCGCACATCACCAGAATGCACAGCACTCAGATTTGCGGGGTCATTCATTTATAGTGGCATCCCAGCTCACAAGTACAGTCGGTGGCGACAGACGTGCACTGCAGTGTATCACAACTCGCATACCATGTTGTTAAAGATAAAGGTCCCATTTTCCATTCTACATGAATAGGCCACTTTAATGCCCAAAGTACGGCACAGTAGCGGAATGAATACGTGTTAAAGGGGCCCTTCAAATATCGCCCTTTGTTGGCCTGTTTCAGTCGCCAAGTCTCTCCAGTACGGGGAAGATGTTTCTGGTTACCATCTGAATGGTCACCACTGACCTCATTGGGGTGCAATATACACAGAGACGTCGGCCACCATATCCCTCTTCAAAAACACTGGCCAGCTGTACAACATTGTCATTACCCAGAATCCTTTTCTCCCTGGGGGGGGGGGGG
>NW_017316175.1:0-703 GCF_000935625.1 Nanorana parkeri
CAAACCAACCCAAAACGAATGTACATTGGGACGTGTTCTCCTGCCCGGCATCCTAAAATCCAATACGGCCCCTCCCCTGACAGATGAATTGGGCCCCTTTTTTGGTAAATGGGCCCCCCAGTAATTCTATCTTTGCCGGCGGCTTCCCTTTGTCTGGGCAGAGCGATTGTCGCGGTAACGAGCGCAGGAACGGTGTCATCTTGTGAGATTACTTCCATTGTTCTGCCTCCGGAGGCTGCGGATGAAATGGGCGGCAATCTGCGCCGAGTGCGGGAAACAAAACACAAAATATAGTGCCGGCTGAATGGGGAGCCGGAGATTCGCCGCTGATTGTTTATGAAAACAAACGGGGGGGGCGGGGGGAAGCGCTGATTACCGCGCGGCTGATGAGTTTACCAAGTGTGTCATTTTCTCGCCTGCGTCTCATCAGAATCCGATTATTATTAAAGAATGTTTTTATCGCTCTTTTTATGTCGTTTTGCTGGTGAAGATTGTATTGCGGCCACTTCATCCGCCAAGAGATTACAGCAATTTTCTGCCAAATTTCATTAGCCATTCTGGACATGGCGGCGGGGGAGGAGAGCGGGGGAGGAGAGTCCCGTGCTCATTGTCACTCATTGTGTATGTAGAATTCCTATAGAGGAAGCTGATTGCTTAATCCAGGAATGTGAGGGGGGGCACGGGTTTTGGGGTACAGGCAGAG
>NW_017316176.1:0-703 GCF_000935625.1 Nanorana parkeri
CTTGGAGTGCAGCTATTTTCTTGATTTTGGTTGCTATAGGAGGCGGCGTGCATGTTTGCATGCACCTGCGATGCAAAATAACAGTGCAAGCCAGCTATGGAATTTGAGTGGTGTTTGTTGTGAATTACCTGTATGTTACATGTGCTACAACAGAAAGTCTTGTGACTCTGCTCAGTACGTGCTGACTCTCACCTGCTTCAATTCACCTCTCTTCACGACCAGACAAAGCAAATATGAAAGGAAAAAGTAACCACAAATTATAAATGATGTGCCCTATTGCTAAGCCCTCTTACCCTGCTACCTAGACATTTACCTTCTAGTAAATAAAGCCTTGGCTATAGATGAGTACATAAATGCAAAAAAATGTCGTCATAGTGAGTTATTTGTAACATACTTTTTTACTATTGTAATTATTTTACGCACCCTGTGACACTCAAACACCTCTGCTTTCATTCATAAATATAGAACGAAATGTTCAGGGTCATATCACACAGTCTTCATTGCACAGAGAAACCAAAACCGTTATCTAGAACGCTGAAGTAGGGCAAACAAAGTCTAACACATTTATCATTACTTTAATGGCTGCTTTATACTTGACGAATGCAGTCGAGTGGCCCAGTTTTACAGCGGAATATGGCGCACTTCTAGTGAGTACAATATTGTGTTTACCAAAAAACCCAGATTATTCAGAAGTGTGTCCACA
>NW_017316177.1:0-703 GCF_000935625.1 Nanorana parkeri
CTCCGTCCTTCCCTTCAGTCTTCTATCTGACCTCCGGCCTCAGCATCACATGTGGGCGGTACCTAGGGGTGGTCTGCATGCAAATTCAGCCTGCCTAGGACCGCCCACTCCTCCAGACTGACATCCACTCATCAAGGCATTTCAATATTTGCATAACTCCTCCCTAGAACCAACCCCCTGCTTGCATTCAGGAAGCTATGTACAGCACCCTGCTGGCCCCTCCCACCAGCCATGATGTGCCTGCATTGCATAGCGGCGCACAGAGACCCAGTGATGACATCATAACCCTAAAATAAGGTGTGTAAGGAAAACAGAAAGTCTTTATTTCATTGGCATATTGATGAGGGGGGAGGGGAGGAACCGGGGGAGGATAAGCACATGGAGAGTGTAGAGCACACTGGATAGAAGTCATATGCAATTCAGGTCTCTTCTCTATTGTGGTAAGTGGGTGAGGGGCAGGTGAGGGGCAAGTGAGGGGCAGCAGGGGGGCAGTTTACCATGTCATACGGTAAGTAGGGAGTACGCAGTGTCTCGGCACGTCTTCAGAGGGTGTGGTGATTGCGTGGTGACACCAGAGAGGTGAGAAGAAGAAGAATGAGTGTCGGGTGGTCAGGACTCACCTGTACGAGGGAGGAAGTGATGAGCTCCGATCCCTAACTGGAGTGTTTCCGATAATCAGTCAGAGGGGAATGGTGGGCAACAG
>NW_017316178.1:0-703 GCF_000935625.1 Nanorana parkeri
TTCCAGGTGCCATTGTAATATATCCGCCCCACTTCCAGGTGGCATTGTAAGGAGATAATCAATGTTATTCACATCACCTCTTGGTGATCAGAATTTTAGGGCTGATCGGTGTATTCTCAATGTCTGTTTCACACAAATGTCTCTGCACTCTAAAAGGTCTGATCTATCTATCTGGCCGTCAGCATACATTGTCTCACACATAGCTGGATGTGTAAATTGTCTTTCCTGTGTGTGGCTTGGCATATTCTCTGTAGCGTACAGTAATTTGTGTAGGGCAGCGTGTGGGCGTATTATGTTCAAGAGTAAGAGCAAACCACATTGCAGTCCTCGTACAGAATGTTTTCTGTAGTTCCAAACAACTAAATGCAAATCTGTTGTTGTTCAGTTATGCTGGTGACAGGTCCCAGCTCTTTCCATGAGAAGGCACAATATGCACTCATTAGAGCTGAACTCCAGGCACAGACTTTCTTTTAAACATATTCCTCAATGGTTGCAAAGGATAAAAGTCGACTTTGTGTGCACCAAAACCAGTTAGTACTTTTTATAAGTAATAGTGTCATCATCACTGCGCTCTACATAGCCTGTGCAAAAAGCAGAGCTGTGGGAGGGACCCAGTAGACCCCACCCACTTCACAAGCAACCATGTGAAACCCACCGGGGGTAACTCATATCTGCATTATAATAGTTGCCATCACCCCCGTTG
>NW_017316179.1:0-703 GCF_000935625.1 Nanorana parkeri
CTGAGTGAAAATCACTCACCTCATAATTCTCCTTTAAGAGAGCATCAGAAAGAACAATTGTGATTAACAGGCAACAGAGGATGAGCAGCAACTCTAGTCGCCCATTAAGATTTCAGTTTACTGTATTCTAGTTTGTAAGGGTGGCTAAGGATTATTGCAATTTGGACATGACTTTCTCTCTCCTTTCTCTCTCACTGCTTTACTAAATAGATTTTAATAAAGACTTGGGCATAGTCTTTAGATGTAATGTAACTACAGCAGGACTGGGGTTCCATTGTTGGGTTTGAGGAGTGGAGATCCTGCAGGATAGGAAGCTGCAGAACTAACATGAAACTAAAAAATACTGAAATTGAAACAATCCCAGGTAAGAAATTAATTCATTTAATGAGCTACTTACTGTATTCTACCAAGTCCATATATCAACAGCGCTGAAGTCAGAAATTTCACTCAGTTTGCACTCAATTCTATGTAATTCCCCACAGACTAAGCATACATACTTTTGTTCAAGGTAAATGGAAGGGATGTAGAAGTATACTTCCTGTGCTGCTTCCCCCAAATACAGACTTCCAGGACAGGGTTGAATCTGATTAGTGGCTGTTAGAAACATTCTAGTACTGGATTTTCTTTTTTACATCAGGCTTGGGTATTGGGTTGTTTTGTGTTTTTTCTGTTTCACGGGCGCACGCAATTTAAAGGCTTGACA
>NW_017316180.1:0-703 GCF_000935625.1 Nanorana parkeri
CCTCCCCAGACAGAGAGTCTCCAACATAACCACCTCCCCAAGGAATCCCGCAGGAAATCCAGTGAGCTCCTGACTTCCAGTTAAAGCTGACAATGCTATGCCACCTCTACACTGAGATTCCTACCAACATTGTCACCCCGCATGCCAGACTACAAAACATACGTTGCCCCAATCCCCCTGCAATGCCTCTATAGCCCCCCATAGGGGGGGGGGGGGGTAACATTTCATTATAATACAATATAGAGCAGAAGCTGACACAGAATTTGTCTCTTCTGAAGAATCAATGTTCCGTTTTTATGATCTGATCCTATTGCGGGGCCCCCGACCTCCTAGGTTGGGCTCACGCGCTGTTTGTCCCTGGGGGCACATGGAACCTGTTCTGTAAGTCGGTATTTACTCTCTGACACCACGGGGGCTCTGCAGGCGGTCTGAGTCTATAGAAAGGAAGGTCAGTGTCTGAATATACAGGGAAAGCCGGCGGAGACAACATATAAAGGATGCTCTGTGTGCTCAGTCCGCGGGGTGTCCATGTGGAGAGACTATTATAGAGGAACTCCCCAACAAAGACGACTTCCTGCGCAGAATTGTTGTTTTTCGCTGACGGCAAATTATGAGTTTAAAGGGAACTGCCAAGTTTCTACATGTTACATAGATACATAGATACTGTACCCCTGTATGTTACCTGTACCCCTGTATGTTACCT
>NW_017316181.1:0-703 GCF_000935625.1 Nanorana parkeri
TAACCCCTAGGCAGGTAATGTGATCCGACCGTACTCGAAAGAGCAGTGAGTCCCGGAGGTTGTCCCGTTCTGCAGGGGGGAGGCATACATCCAGAAGTTCACTTTTTTGCACATTTACCCGGTAATTGGATAGACCCACAAATATTTTAAATTCGTGCAATACCGAAGGCAGGGCCACCAGTGGATTGGAAAGGTACAACAGTAGGTCGTCAGCATATAACCCCATTTTATGGCTTTGCTTGCCGATTGAGAGGCCTTGGATAGATTGATTGAGTCTAAGAGCGTTTGCCAGGCGTTCCATGACCAGTATGTAAAGCAATGGGGACAGGGGGCAACCCTGTCGGGTGCCATTATGTATTTGGAACGGAGCCGAAAGCACGCCGTTCACCCGTACTCTGGCATGCGGTCGGCAATAAAGTGCCATGATTTTATCCACAAAATCTGTAGGGAAGCCCGTCTGAAGCAGAGAGGCCCAAGGAAAGGCCACCCAACGCGATTGAAGGCTTTCTCGGCGTCCACCGAGAATAAACAAAAGGGGATTCCATGTGACCGAGCGTAATGCATCAGGGTGATTGTTCGCCTAATACTATCTTTAGCCCCCCGTGCAGGTACAAACCCCACTTGTTCCTTATTAATCAGGTTAGGGATGAAGGATGTCAACTTATTAGCTAGGATTTTCGCGTAGACTTTAACATCGACGTTT
>NW_017316182.1:0-703 GCF_000935625.1 Nanorana parkeri
AGAGGGGCAGCAGGGGTGTGGAATTCCTATCCCCCGATGCCGGGACATGAAGTTCGGGGCGCCGGGCGGGTAGTAGTTTTCTACCTTTAGCCCGGCTGTGGGCAAGCAGGGGTAAATGTACAGCAGGGAAAGCCACCACTTGTTCTGTACAAGTGATTTCAGCGATGTCGCTGAGGTCACTTGTATGCAGCCGGCATATAGGGGGGCGCATTGAGGAACCTGGCATTGGGGCAGCAGAGAGTGTAAATCCGGCCCTGGATCCAGTGATGATGTCATTGGGTCTAAAATAAGGTAAGGGAAGTCCCACATATTCAGGGGCGGGATCTGGGCAAGACCAACCCATAAAATGGGAGTGATAGGTGTGGAATTCGGGTTCCAGCGGAGAGGAAGCTAAATTCTGACGGAGGTACCCAGTCGGGGTACCAGGCGGTCCGTCACACTCCTTGCATAATTAGAGGTGGGGCCTGAGCTGGACTGGCCTATGAAGTGGGAGTGATGGGCTGTCCCTGCATATTCAGAGGCGGGGTCTGGGCTGGACCAACCCACAAAGTGAGCGCTATTTGGGCGGACAAATGCAGACTGTGGGCGGGGTTAATCGCGTCTCAGGATCTGGGAACACAATATTCAGTAAGCTCTGCTGTCGGGAAGTCTTAAATTATATCCAAAAAACAAAACTTTATCATCCTGACGGGTGTGTTGACGG
>NW_017316183.1:0-703 GCF_000935625.1 Nanorana parkeri
AAAATATGGGGCTTTAAAAGTGTTGTATCCGGATATCACGGAACAACATCACATATATATTGATATTCATTAATTAATAAATAATTTTATTTTAACAACATATTTATTTATAAAATACATGATGTTTAAATATATATACAATCAAGTTAAAGACATTATCCAGATAAAAATCCTATCCCAAGACGTAGCGCCCCCTAGACCCCATTGCCAGGCACCGCCCCATTTTTTCCCATTGCGTGCGGGATTATGGGGCGGTGCCTGGCAGTCTAGGGTGCCGCCCCTTTGGACGGTTTGCCAAGGTGGGTGGGGACCCGTTCTTTTTGGCGGGAACACCAACATATGAATTTGCCTTGTGCGCACCATTGGCCCGCCTGGGCTGCACACGTCACACACCGAATGTCGAGCGGCGTGATATGGGGCAGCAGGGGAATCAATTGGAGAGTGTGGAGGGTGCAGGTGGATGGCCCATCTGGGAGGAGTTGTCCCTTTACCTTGGGGTACCTTATGAAATTGAAGGTATGTGTATAGATAACTAGGTAAATATCAAGCAGCTCTATTTTTCTACCCTATATATTTGATGACATTATTATCAGTTCAACTTTATTAAAGTAAATGGAGTTTCTCCAATGTGCAAAGATTTATTTTATACCTTGCATTGATATTAGAAATATGGACATATTAGTATTGATAGCATATATAGGGT
>NW_017316184.1:0-329 GCF_000935625.1 Nanorana parkeri
TGGTACTGGAAGACCACCGGCTGAACCTGCCTTCTTCGCATGCTATGGCTCTTATATCATTGGATGCGGAGAAAGCTTTTGATAATTTTAATTGGCAGTGGTTGTCCATGGTTATGCAACGTATGGGATTCTCAGGTCCATTTTTGAGTTTTATTAATACTGTCTACACGTCCCCTCAAGCATGCATACTTACACAATCAGCTATGTCACGCCCATTCCCACTGCACAAGGGAACGAGGCAGGGATGCCCGTTGTCCCCTTTGCTCTTTAATATAGCTTTGGAACCGTTATCTAGATCCCTTTCATCCTCCCCGACATTCCGGGGGAGT
>NW_017316184.1:399-702 GCF_000935625.1 Nanorana parkeri
CCTGACGTGTTCAGACTCATAAGACACTATGGGTCGTTCTCGGGACTAAAGATTAACTGCCACAAAAGTGAACTTTTGCTTTTGTCCCCTGGGGAATTCATCGACACCTCCCACTGGCCTCCTGAACTCTCCATTCACATCCAGAGACGAGCTATAACTTATTTAGGTATTCGTATATCCACCAGAGCCACAGATATATATCACTAAAATTATATCCCCTTGTTTCAGAAGATCATTTAAGAATTGCATAAATGGCGTGACATTCCTCTCTCTATACTGGGCAGATGCCATTTGATCCGCATG
>NW_017316185.1:0-702 GCF_000935625.1 Nanorana parkeri
AGAAGTGAGGCTTTCCTACACGTGGCTGGCTGGGAGAGCTTCTTTTGTGCACAGCACATGGGCTCTTATCAATGCATGGCCAGGATAGAGGAGGATCAGCCTAGTGCACCCCTCCCTATATGACACTACAGAAGAATTCACTTTTCTTCTGTTTGGATCTCCCACTTAGTCCCCCTCTACACCCCCCTCCCCTTCCTGCCACAGCTTTCTTTTTCTCATCAGGTCAAAGCTTGGAATTTCAAGGGAAAGACAAGCTGGCAGCGTGTGATGATTTCCAGGATCACAGCTCACACAACACACAACATCCCATCTGTTGTTGTCTTCATCCAGACATTTGACCCTTTGTGATCCGAGCTGCTTCCCATCCTCATCCAGCTGATCTCCCTAGGACTGGACTTTATGAAGTCGGGCAGATTGGGCTCTAGAAGAACAGATCACTATATAAAGTCTGACCGGTGACATGAACTGTCGCAGCTGGCTGGCAGCCAATAGTCAGTATACTATGTGTCCATTAGAATAGATCCCATTCCTTACCTATGTGGTTAGCAGCAGCCAGTCATGTCGATCCTCTGTGCAGTGCCTGAGCAAGCGATCCTTTATCTGTATGCTCACATGCTCACCATTCAATATACAGCAACACAGAGGAGAATCACTTCCTGCCCTGACTCACTCCCACTGCTGGGCTGGGGCTCACCCCTCACT
>NW_017316186.1:0-702 GCF_000935625.1 Nanorana parkeri
CTCGGCTGCCTACGGCAGCTTAGTGAATAGACCCTTATATATAATTCTGGAGAGTCCTTGTAACCCTAAAATTCTAAACACGCTACTAGGCAAACAGCAGGCAGATCTCTTATAATCATGTGGTCTACCACTTCGTGTTTTTTTTGGCTGCCTATTGGCCAGTGAGTCCACTCATTACACTTTGTAGCAAATAGGAGAGTGTAAAAGGGGGTTCCACTATGTGGCCACAAGAGACTGGGGCCTTGTTTACTTATTAAAGGACCTCAGATTTTCATGGAGCATCAGAAGGAGCCTATATCATCACCCTGCTGCCAGTTTCTGTTTATCTAGATCATAGTTGTTCTTTGAGGATTAAATGCTGCATTTTTGTCTGATTATGCAGTAAAATTTTGCACACTTTTTTTTAGTAATTTGTGTCTGTGCTTAGTGCTTTCTGTGTTTAGAGTAAAGACTCCTTGCCACTGTCTGTTTCACAGGACCTATTTAATCACTTGGCCAATATACAATATACAAAAATACAAAAACCTGTCATGACACCTGGGAAACTCAGGAGTCACTCAATATTTCAGGGTGGGGTTTTAGGAGTTGACTGAATCTCCCAAAGTTGTCCCAGCACCTGGCACTTTGGGTTGTCAGTTGTCCAGTTTTAATAAAACTATGTACAAAACACTTTCTGTCATGCTGTCCTGGTGCTCAATCACC
>NW_017316187.1:0-702 GCF_000935625.1 Nanorana parkeri
TGGTGATGGTCGGTATATGGGGAGATCGGTGGTTGGTCGGTATATGGGTGGATTGGTCAGCCGGTAAGGACATGGGGAGGTCCTGGATTTGGGGTGATTGGATTAGTTGGGACACTAGAAGGTCTGTGTACAGTCGGTCGTTATGGTGACAGGTTGGTGTTTCCCTGTGATCGGCAGAGGTGCAGATAATGGGATAAGTAGATCGTTCGGTGGAATGGTCGGTTGGTCGGTCACCTCAGGACGGCTCGGCTCAGGCGGATCATGGTCGGTTCAGCTGGTTCAGCTCAGGAAGGTCAGTAATACCAGGAGACTCCTCCTTCTAGCGCGTCATGTGACTTCCTGGTGAATGCCGGGAAGTGTAGTATTTGGGAGGTGAGGCCTTTCCCGTGTACAGAGGAGGCGGGGCATAGTCCCGAAGAGCAGAATGATCCTCCCTTCTTTAGTTAACGAGCCGGCCGAGGGAGGCGGAGCTTATGTTTTTTGGGCGGATGCCTTCTGGAGTCACATGATGCACGGAGTACGCCCTCTGTCATTTCGTCTGCGCACGCGCATCTGAAGTCCATGTGATTAAAGAATGACAAAGACGCGCTCGCCAACGTAACCCCGCCCTTTCCGGAAATGTCTAAGGAACGAGATTGCGCATCTTAAAGGATCAAAAGTACGAACTTATCGAGTTGTGGGACCTCATGACTTCCGGTTTCC
>NW_017316188.1:0-702 GCF_000935625.1 Nanorana parkeri
CATTAAAGTTAATGTGCGTGTAAAGGCAGGTGTCCCAATACATTTGGCAATAGTGTATTTCGGGTTATGTTTGAAAATGGTTGGTTACTATGGGAGACATCTGCACTTTTCTTTCCTCCAATTGTGGAATCTTTGACACTTTGCCATGGCTATTGAGTCATGTAGCCCAAAGCTACTTTTTTTTCTTTACCTACATAGAACAAATATGATGTGGTGGTGTAATACTGTTGTTTATTTATTCTAAAGCAAAGTCCCTGCATTTCTGAATGTGGTGGATATTGCTGGCCTTGTCAAAGGGGCCAGTGCCGGAGAAGGCTTGGGGAATGCGTTTCTGTCCCACATCAGTGCCTGCGATGGGATCTTTCATCTAACACGTAAGTGGCATCTGATTACATGCATGAAAATAATGTTAAATCGAGTGCATGCAGTCCATTCTCAGCACACTGTATTCACTCGTGTAAGAAAATTGAAGGAAGGCGAATTTGTGTGCCTCCTGTAATCAGTGGTAAAAACAATGTCCTCTGATGTGTGTTATTGAAAACTTTTTCTTTAATTAGTTTCAAATGGGGAAGATAGGAAAAAAACAAGAACATCATTTGCTTTTATTCTACAGGGCTCAGTGTGCATATTTCAGCCACAGCAACTGCTTAAAAGAGAACTATGTGCTTTTCCCCATAGTTCTTCTAAGGGTAACGGGAGGAC
>NW_017316189.1:0-701 GCF_000935625.1 Nanorana parkeri
AGCGTTGGTGTTATACCTCTCATCAAAACCCCATTCTTTCTCTGTTTTTGCTACAAGTGGTTATAACCCATAGGGGGAGAGGTCACACCGGGGGGCCACTGAAGTAACAATTCACAATTGTATTTCTATGATGGCCACAACACAAATTAAAATCAAACTTTTAGATACTAACTGGCAGATCTAAAAACTTTGACTATGATGGGGGTATTAGATAACAGAGAGTTCTTGTTTAAAACACTTACAATGTACCACTTGCTATTCTTTGAGTAGTTCATTTTTAACTTTATGAGCAAAGTTGATCACAGTATTCAAATCATGAAAGTATTGTAGGACATCGCAAAACTGCCATTGATATTAAAACTTTATGATGCAAGGCTCATTTACATTAAACTTATCAGCTTCTGTAGCTAGGAAAATGGGGCAACCAAATTATATTCAAAGTACTTTGTGCTATGTGATTGTGGTTCAGGCTGGAAGCTGTGCCACAAATCCTGCTAGCAGTGGCAGTCTAGAAGCACTATAGACAGTCTTGGATATATTAGTTGTTACTTGAGCCCAGGTGGGCAACATGAAGTTCTGCATCCCTTACATGACTGGCTGACATTGAATTGGATAGCCTTTCAATATACACTATATTGCCAAAAGTATTGGGATACCCCATCCAAATCATTAGATTCAGGTGTTCCGTGAAATTTCCTTGC
>NW_017316190.1:0-701 GCF_000935625.1 Nanorana parkeri
AAAAAAAAATTTGACCGCTTAAGTTGGTCCTTTCTCACTGCCACTTTAGAACAAATTGGTATTTTTCCAGCATATTTTATGCAAATTATGGCGTTATGTACACAACCCAGTGTCCGTGTAAAAGTCAATGGTATTTTATTGGAACCATTTCTGATCCATAATGGCATGTGCCAGGGATGCCCGTTCTCCGCTTATCTCTGCATACTAGCTATTTGTAATAACCGGGGAATTTCTCTCTCTCCCCACCTGGATCAATTTTCTGACCTTAACTGTAAGCCCTTATTGTCTCTTAGCTCTCTGAATCTGATGGAGTGGTCCATGATATTCCACACATGGTTCAGGAGGATGGCACTCTATAAGATGGATATTTTGTATGTTTCTCAGATGGTTCCTCTGTGAATCCCTACATTTTTTTTGCGTGTATTGCGGTCAAACTTTTTGAAGTACATACGATTTAGAGAAGTACATACTAGGTTTAGACTTTAGCAAAATGGGGGATAACTGCTGATTGCTCAGTTCACGGTCTCCTTTCTGCAGAGAGAGATGACGTTCAGTGCTCCCCACAGGGATTCCGCCCCCCCCTCTGCTCTCTGTTACTCCAGCATACACTGGAGGGACAGACGGGAGGGAGCAGGCACAACTGACTCTGGCTCTAAAGCGGATTTATTAATGACATCGGGGAGGGTGTTAACAGCGATATT
>NW_017316191.1:0-701 GCF_000935625.1 Nanorana parkeri
ATACCCCCCACACTCCTCTCCTGTACATACTGCCCCCTCATCATATTGTCCTTGGATACTCCTCCTAGTTCCCGGGGCTCCACTATGCGTGTGAGCAGTGTTTTACATGCGGGTGACACCTTTCTATGTTCCATGTTTCTGTCTCCTTGCGTTGGGTCGGGATTGGTCGGGTTTGTACATTGGGGGAGATGTTGTGCAATCAGTGGCTCTGTCAGGAGAGAAGTATGGAGGCCGCCATTGCTGAACGTCGGTTGCCTGGCTGTGTCTAGATTTTCGGGCTCCTTAGTCCCGGCACACTGTAAGTTGGTGTCAGACTTTCTTCTCTCCGTTCTTGTTCCATGTCAGAGACTCAGAATGACGGCCAGGGAACGAGCATTCTTCAGCCATGGAAGCTCCTCACATTGTACTCGTGACTTTCTATCAATTATTTTGTAACATGAGAGATGTTCTGTAGCTTCCTGTGATGACAGGATGTGAAGGGAAATCTCCCCACAAGGGACAGGCACCGATAATCACACACAGGGGATCTCGGCCTTCTCTGTCCTGCACACAAGATTACGCTTTGGCTCCAGTTGGGTTTTAAGACCAAAATCACCCAATACATGCTGTGACAGACCCAATGGGGGGGGCATTGTGACGGAGCAAGGGCTGCAGAGATATTATGGGGGGGAGCATTGTGACGCAGCTAGGGCTGCAGAGAT
>NW_017316192.1:0-701 GCF_000935625.1 Nanorana parkeri
AGATGGTTCCCACCATAAATAGTCTACTCTTCCCATAAGGCCATAAACAAATTGGCCATACTAGGGGTGTATATAGCCCCCATAGCAATGCCTATATTTTAGAGTAAAAAATCACCCCTGAGCCCATTGATTCTGGATCTGCTTGATCTTATCTCTCTTCAGACTCCAGGTTCCCAATGGCCGCCACCGCCCACACCCACACCAAGCCATGTTTGAGCTGGCGGCTTGGGCAGGCATTCTATCTGTGCAGATTTATGAACTTTGACCTTGTTTCTTATGTGGTATGTCCAAACATAATTAAATATGTCGACAGGAAACCCATGTTGTATATATTTATTTGTTATCACTCACCTTGTATAGCCCCATGGCTGCTACAGATCAACTCTACTTTTTGATGAAGCGCAAATGAAGCGCAATACGCCTTGAAGCCAGCACCACTCCAATGAATAGTACATCATTACATTTGTTGGATTTGTGACAAGATTGTATACATGTTCTACATTTTGCCTTTTCTTTTCATGGAGTGGCAATGGAGAGGTGGTCAACAGTACAGAGTGTTAACCAAACCAAGTTATAACGGCGTTCTATTTTTGTGGTTTAATGTGTAGGTGATTTTATGGTACTTGTGAATAAATTTGTTAAATTTTAAATATTTTTTTAATTTTATTTCTGTTTGCTGTTTATAATCTACCAACCTATTC
>NW_017316193.1:0-701 GCF_000935625.1 Nanorana parkeri
ATTTCAGGACAGTGGTGGAGCGCCAGAGCTAGCTCCCAGCTCCAAGCGCTGCAATCCTGGTAGTTCTGATGAAAATGCCAAGAATCGGCACTGGTAGCTGAACTGGTATCGGTGCATCCCTATCCAAAAGCTACAAGAAAGACACTTAGTTGAGTGTAATCACATTATACATGTATCCGTTAAGGAAGAATAATGGTATAGCTATATGACATTGGGATAGCAAACGTCTAGACAGCGTGTCAGGGTTCAATAAGCTGGGTCTGTTTGTTAAACCATTGTACTCTCTGTTCCTTGCACCTTTTAGAGAGGATTTTAATGGACAGGAAGTGAAGTCAGGTGAGGGCACCAAAACCACAAACCCAAAAAACAGTGTAATTCCTCTCTACTCTTATTCAAAATATGTGCTATATAGGTGTGTCTGGGTGATATGGCCACCTAAAAACATTTTACACTTACCATCATCATCCGTCTCAGCTCCAGCGGAGGAGGAGGACAGGACCACAAGGCACGCTGGAGGGACCTGGAATTTCTGTAAAGGAGAAATGCGGTTAAATCAGCAAGCCAAAATGAGACTAGGAACCTACAATGATCCTGGAAAAGCAACCTCTGCCGAGGGCCTGTGGCCTAGTATGGGAGGAAAGGGGGGGCCTCGCTCATCCTCCCCCCTTTCCGACCCTGCCAGGCCTATGCTCGGATCAAGG
>NW_017316194.1:0-217 GCF_000935625.1 Nanorana parkeri
CGCACTCATCGGACGGACTCATCGGACAGACTCATTGGACGGACTCATTGGACGGACTCGTCGGACGCACTCATCGGACGGACTCATTGGACGCACTCATCGGACGGACTCATTGGACGCACTCATCGGACGGACTCATTGGACGCACTCATCGGACGGACTCATTGGACGCACTCATCGGACGGACTCATTGGACGCACTCATCGGACGGACTCAT
>NW_017316194.1:415-701 GCF_000935625.1 Nanorana parkeri
GACTCATTGGACGCACTCATCGGGCGGACTCATCGGACGCACTCATCGGACGGACTCATCGGACGCACTCGTCGGACGCACTCGTCGGACGCACTCGTCGGACGCACTCGTCGGACGCACTCATCGGACGCACTCATTGGTTTCTAAAATCTCTAGCCGGGGAATCGTATTCTTTACACCTCGATGATACAATGTTCATGAGAAATGCAGAAGTAAGGGAAACACAAGAAGGAAAAAAGAAGAGATTTCCAAAAATAAAATAAAAATTTGCAAATTTTTAAACATC
>NW_017316195.1:0-701 GCF_000935625.1 Nanorana parkeri
GCAATAAATACATTCATTTATTTGTCCCTTATTTTTTTTACCTTTTTTTTTTTTTTACACTTTTCACTATTTTTTAAAACTTAAAAATGTTATTTTATTTATTTAATTATATCAAGCAGTCATTGTGAATTAATCTCACTATTACTGCTTGATAAATTAATACATTTTTGGTTATTATCAGGCTGCTTCAAACTTCAGAACAGCCGATAATAAGTTAGTGACACTGATCCTGCAGCAGTTCAGGATTCAGCTGTCACTAAACGTTTTCTGATTGGTACAACAACGATTAGAAAACTGAAACATTCTTATTTCAGGAATAGATACATTATGTGTCTATTCCTGAAAGTGAAAAAAAAAAAGCCAGTATAGCTTGAGAGAGATATCTCTCGATCTATACGAGCTGTCAGAATGCCGGCATGTGTGCCCGCTCTGCTTTGACTCTCAGACACCCGATATTAAGGTATCGGGTGTCTGAAAAAGGTTAACCCTTTCATTAATGGATGCCTCTAAACTAAGGGATACATTAATTAATGGTAACCGCTGATCCTCAGCGGTTACCAGCCTTCTAGTGCAGCAAATAACTCGTCACGTATAGTGTATGTGACAAGTCATTTGGTCCCTTTGTGGCAGGACGTACAGTGTATGTCTCCTGTCATGAAGGGGTTAAAGGCACAGGAACACACAAGGGATCCCGCACATCC
>NW_017316196.1:0-701 GCF_000935625.1 Nanorana parkeri
CTGCTACCGCTCTGCTACCTCTCTGCTATCTTCAGCTGTCAGAATCGCTATTTAGCGCTCCCGTATCTGAATGCAACGGCTTCATTCTCTCATTAATGACTGGAACTGCTGAGAATCACCGGCATTACAGAGGCTGATATAACTCGTCACGTACACTGTACGTCTCCCGTCACCAAGGGGTTAAGCAGGAGTGTGAAAACCCCGCCCCTCCGGCTGTTGTGGAACTACAAATCCCATGAGGCCTTGCATGACTCCCAGAGACAGATGCATGATGGGGCTTGTAGTTTCACCACCCCCGCGCTAAGGCCAGAAACATTTTTGGGGCTTTAGATGGACTGCACAGATGATCGGAGCTGATCGCAGACACGCGTGTTCTGCACAGATGATCGGAGCTGATTGCGGACACGCGTGTTGGGGAGTCTCTCCCATGTAGAATCTCACAGCCGCCATTTTGTTCTTCCAGCTGGAACGTGACGCGTATGTCCAGGCGCTGGCCCGCTTCTCCCTGCTCACCGCCAGCTCCAGCATCACCGAGATGAAGCAGAAGAACATCGACACCATCAAGACGCTGATCACCGTGGCTCATACCGACGGCAATTACCTCGGCAACTCCTGGCACGAGGTGCGGAGAGTGCATCACCGAACTCCATCTGCTCGTCTGAGGGGGGACACGGAAGGAATGATATGATAGACGTGTATAT
>NW_017316197.1:0-701 GCF_000935625.1 Nanorana parkeri
CATGACTCCCAGAGGCAAAGGCATGTTAGGATTTGTAGTTAGAGCACAGCTTGAGGACTGCAGTTGTCCACCCCTGGGTTAGAGCGTTTTCTTGCCTTTTAGTGCATGACAACAAGACCCCACCCCCTAGCAAATTCCACTTTATATCACCTTCAATGGCCAAAACCAATGCATAATGGATGAAAACGCATTTTTTTTAAAAACACCCATCAAATATGAATGCAAAACCCATGAAAATGCAGATACACAAGTGCGAATGGAGATGAAATGGGATTGTAGAATCAGATTGTATAGTGTCACCTTTTAGTAGTCTAGTTGTGAAGAAAGGGGGGTGACAATTGCTTTGGGGACAATCTAGTTTTAACAAGTTAGGGCTGGTACTGAAACTTTTGCATGTAATACAATGACAGCAGCCAATTGCATGTAGTTGTACATGCTGTGAATACATACGAACACCTGGACCCAGGCTGTTAGTGTCCAAGTGCAATCATCTGCAGGTAACTGCAGCATATGCGACTACATCCGAATGGTCTGTTAAGAGCTGTGGGCACTGGCAGCTGTCATTGTATTGTACAGCGCATCCCGCACAGCTGATCGCATGAGTCTCATAGACAAATTCATAAGGCCTCATTCACACGGGAAACGGTCGGAACGTACAGTTCCGTGCTGCGTGCACGGCCGTATAGGGCAGCTCCCGGGAA
>NW_017316198.1:0-700 GCF_000935625.1 Nanorana parkeri
GGAATATCCGGGGTGTACAATGATGAAGGAGGGGAATATCCAGGGTGTAGAATGATGGAGGAGGGGAATATCCGGGGTGTAGAATGATGGAGGAGGGGAATATCCGGGGTTTACAATGATGGTGGAGGGGAATATCAGGGGTGTACAATGATGGAGGAGGGGAATATCGGGGGTGTACAATGATGGAGGAGGGGAATATCGGGGGTGTACAATGATGGAGGAGGGGAATATCCGGGGTGTACAATGATGGAGGAGGGGAATATCCGGGGTGTACAATGATGGAGGAGGGGAATATCCGGGGTGTACAATGATGGAGGAGGGGAATATCGGGGGTGTACAATGATGGAGGAGGGGAATATCGGGGGTGTACAATGATGGAGGAGGGGAATATAAGAGGAATATTGGGGGGGACAATGATGGAGGAGAGGAATATTGGGGTGTACAATGATGGAGGAGAGGAATATTGGGGTGTACAATGATGGAGGAGGGGAATATGAGGGGTGT
Source organism: Nanorana parkeri (assembly GCF_000935625.1). Taxonomy (NCBI): domain Eukaryota; kingdom Metazoa; phylum Chordata; class Amphibia; order Anura; family Dicroglossidae; genus Nanorana; species Nanorana parkeri. The sequence continues at coordinate 505 of NW_017316198.1, forward strand.
ACGATGATGGAGGAGAGGAATATCGGGGGTATATGATGATGGGAGGAGGGGAATATCGGGGGTGTACAATGATGGGAGGAGGGGAATATTGGGGTGTACAATGATGGGAGGAGGGGAATATGGGGGGTGTACAATGATGGGAGGAGGGGAATACTGGGGTGTAGAATGATGGAGGAGGGGAATATCGGGGGTGTAG
>NW_017316199.1:0-700 GCF_000935625.1 Nanorana parkeri
TGCACGATATTCTAATTATTCGAGTTTCACCTGTAGTTTTGGATGGAGTGAAGAAGGCAAAGGACCTCTGTCAGGTTTGTGTTGCTGTCAGTGGCATTGAGGGGGCAAAAATAACAACCACTCAGATCAATTTAGAGTCTAGCAACAGTAAAGGGGCACGTGGGCAACATAATCCACACAGCAATAAAAAATCCCCGACACACTTTTCAGTTATTTACATCCAAATCACTTACTGGGAATTCACCTGGGAAAGTGGGATTTCTCTTTAAAAGTCCCAATCTGCTTGCTGAGACACTACAGTCCACCAGCCATTTGTTCTACTGCTTACAGAAATGCAATGTACTCAGCTGCTGACGTCTTGTTACAGGTAACTACCGTTCATCTCTGAATGATGCAATTGCTGCAAGAAAACAAAAACCAGACCACCTAAAGGCCATAATTCGAGGTAAATATTTCATAGAATATATTTATATACTCTACCCAGCAGCTGCTGAACCAGTGATAGTCAGTGTAGTGCGTGATTGGACAGGTAAGAACAAGCATCTCATGCATTACTAGTAAGGAGAATATGGTGTACAGAATGTAATAAAGTGACGTTTTACTATGCTCACATACTTGAAGACGGATACATAGTGGCAGAACAAGGTCATGTGGCACCCAAGGTGAAGATGCCAATGTGTGTGTCCCCATACACACACAC
>NW_017316200.1:0-266 GCF_000935625.1 Nanorana parkeri
GACTGCATGCATAGTGGATAGGTGTTTGAAGCAGTCAATGTCCTAAGGCCTGGCTTAGTGCATGAGTACTTGCATACTGACTGAATGATTAGACTACTGCAAGGAGAGTGCCTGGGTTAATTTGTAAGTGTTTGAGTTTTAGTGGAAAGAATAGATTAGTACATGATGCTGAATGGCTCACTAGAAGACTGCCAGGATGTTTCCTTCAACTGTATGGGTACTGACTGGGAAATTGAAGGTGTGAAACACAAGTGTGTAGGTGGTTA
>NW_017316201.1:0-699 GCF_000935625.1 Nanorana parkeri
CTGCATGACGTCATCTTCTTTGTAGCGAGATGCTAATCATCCTCCCAGATTCCTCATTGTAAGGGGGTGTCAGGGTGACCCCTCAATCCTTCCCCATTGACATCCAGCCTGTCCCCACCCCCGCCTCTCATCCTCTCCTATCCCATTTCCTTCCTCCTTTTGTATTTCTCCGTTCCTGAGCAGAGTGGGGGAGGGCAGACAAGGGGGGGCATTACAGTCCAGATTGTGAGCCCCCCACCCCCTCCTCATCCTCCTCCTTCTCTTCTTCTGACAGTCATCATGGCTGGAGGCTCTGTCCAGCACAATGCCTCCTATCCTCCTTCGCAGCATCAGCAACAATCCCCACAGATGGAGACGGAGGGATCGGATTCCCGCAAGAGACCCCTGGAGACCCCCACAGAGGCTTCCAGCACCAAGAGGTCCAACACAGCCGGTGAGTGAGATGTGCCGAGGAGATCCTCCGGAGGACGAGCTCTCGTCTATGGAGTCCAGTGATATGGAGGTGACACGGAGGGCTGGAGACTCGGGATACATGCGACATTTCATGATCCCTACTGCTGAGAACAATGCAGACATTTCCATTGTCTACATGGGACCTCAGGGGCCCAAAATGTCTCACCAGTCCTGATCACCCCATGTCCTCACCATATATACCACCATCCCCCGTCATATCATCCATGATCCCCATCATATCATCCA
>NW_017316202.1:0-699 GCF_000935625.1 Nanorana parkeri
TGTTTTGGAATTCTCATTTTTACATTTCAGCAAAATAATAAAAAACAGAACTATGTACATAGAGAGCCGAGCGCTTCCACCCCAATGCTGCTGACAACAACAATCCCAGCTCAGCTGTAGCACTGGACATTCCCTGACTCGGGGAAGCTAATTCCTGAGCAAGTCGCACTTCCTGTTTGGGCAGGAAGAGGCGGAGTCGAGAACACTGCAGAATTAGATATGAATTTGCTCTCCCCGCCCCCCATGTGACCTGTGCTCTCCTCCCCCGCCGGCCATGTGACCTACTCTCCTCCCCCAACCATGTGACATGTTCTCCGCCCCCGGTGGTCACTGAATTTCACAGTTGGAGATTTTTGGCATTAGTGGAAGATCAGATGAAGAGGCCCCGCCCCCCACACAGCCCCGCCTCCCTGACATCCATACAGGGGCATGCATAAGGAAAGTGACATTTGGGGCGGAGCCAGGGGCGGAGTATAGAGCATGCACAATACGAAGGTCACATGGCACCGACGTGGTCCGCTAAGGCTTGTGTGGGGTCCCAACTGTTCTTTATTACACAACAAATTCCCTCCAGGACCCGCAGTGCATTGTGGGTAGTGACGGAGTCCATGTCCAGCCCGTTCTGCGTCACCACCAACCGACGCAGCGTCACGCTCCTCAAACCTTCCAACTTCCGGGCAAAACGCATGAGACCCACCG
>NW_017316203.1:0-699 GCF_000935625.1 Nanorana parkeri
ACTCCCCGTCGGGGAATCGAACCCCAGTCTCCCGCGTGACAAGCGGGTATACTCACCACTATACTAACGAGGAGCACATGACCGGGGGCTGCAGCAATCCAGCCCAGCTAGGGTGGTGGTAGCAGCAGACTTTGCTAAGAAGGAGCAGCAGAGAAGTGAGGAAAAGAAGAGACCGTAGTCGGCAGGATTTGAACCTGCGCTGGGAGACCCCAATGGATTTCTAGTCCATCGCCTTAACCCCTCGGCCACGACTACCTTGGAAAAGCTACCTGCAGGCCAAAAGTGTTGTGTGATCCATGCCAAGGCCAAGCTGACAGCAAAGGAGGTTTGCTAGCCACAGCCTTATATAGCCCAGAGGGCGCTAAAAACTCAAACAACACATCTGCGCGTGTCCATGCAATACAACTATTAGCTGCACTATGCGCATGCGCAAACTGCCGATCTAAAGGGGCGCCTGTTTTCTGCATATATTTGTTGACCTCAATGGGATGAGTTTTAGAAGTTTGTGATCATCAATTAACTGGGTTCTCAAGATACTGGATGTCTAGAAGTTATACCTAAGATTAGATCCACGGCGTACAGTGGAAGTTCTGCGACGTACAGCGGAAGTAGAGTTAAATATATGCTCATATAAAGAAGGGACACTCACCAAGAGACATGTATACGGTGGTGTTCCCCCAGATCTAGGTAAGACACCAG
>NW_017316204.1:0-699 GCF_000935625.1 Nanorana parkeri
GGTCGTCCTGGGTCAGTCGCTTGTTACCTCCATCCTTGCCCTGTTTAGCCATGACGATTGCGGAATCCACACGGTTTGTAAAGTCCTTGATATAGTGCAAAACGTGGCCGGGTGTCTCGGAGCTCTCTCAATGTGCTCCTCATGCCGCCATGTCCAGGACACGCCCCCTCATTATTTTTTTATTAAATATCAATGAACAGGAATCCTCTATACTGGGGGGAATTTATCAAGGGAGTTGCTCCACTTTTCTTTAAGTGACAAATTTTCCACGTTATTTGCGCACCTTATTTATCAATGCAGTCTAAGCCTTGATAATAAATGTCATTTTCATTACATAGTTCATGGAGGATTCTTGGCTAATGGGAAACCCTCTCTGCTCCATTGGTCCAAGGTCCTGTGTGTTGTCACGTTCTATACAATGTATAGGATATGAGGATGCTGAGGGACATTCCATTTCTGGAGCGGAGCAGGAGACAGGCTTGAGGGAGCGGTGTAGAAGCTAGCTGGGATCACAGTTCAGGTGACTATATACACTTGTTGCAAGGGTTAAGATTTGATTTGCACGGAGTTCTGGTTTGGAGAAAAGTAGAGATGGTCATAGACCTTAAAGCCTTACTGTTTTGCTTTATGAACAATCTCCACAATCTCCAATCAAAAACTATGGTGACAGCCTACTTAAACAATCCAGTCACACATGTC
>NW_017316205.1:0-699 GCF_000935625.1 Nanorana parkeri
CAATCTAAAAGGGAGGGGCAAGTGATACATGAGGAGGTATAATGCAGTATTACATGCAATAATCCATACCAAAGATTGCAGACCTGATTTCATTGGGCACTGAGCGCAGTTATCTAATTTCACTGAATTTCTATGCGATCTGCAGTAGTTTCTCTGGCTGATCAGCACAATATGCACCATTAAGACAGAAACAAATTAAATGAAAGGCCCCATGTTTCAAGAGCAGCCTTTAAAATTAAAGCAAACATCTGATTGGTTGGACTGAACAAGTGCTTTGCTGGAAATACTCCTTACTATCTGCTGTCAAATGGTGGGGGAGGCCGCTGTACTGAAGACATTTGAGATCTTAATGAGATAAATAAGTGAAGTGAATTATAATGTAATAGAGTAGAGTGCTTAGCGATGGACAGAAACCTGCAGTACCCTCAATGAGCTAGTAGGTGGCGATATATACTTGTGTATCAATAGATATCTTGCATGTACTGTAGTTTAGTCTACCACTAGAAGTGATCTCAGACGGTGAATGTACCCCATAGTCTGTCATTTCCTATCAGTCTGAGCAGACTCCCGCAGAGAGGGAGGAAAAGTAAAGGGCAATCACTATGCAGGAAGCACATATTGCATATGTAATACAGAAATTGTGTCTCCCCTTCTACATGCAGAAACAGAGACACCGGCACTCCGAGATGCAATGCAAGA
>NW_017316206.1:0-699 GCF_000935625.1 Nanorana parkeri
CCCCTCCTCTCTCTGCTGGCATCCATCACCAAGATGGCCACTGGCAGGTGTCAATAAGACAACCACGCATGCGCGATGACATCATCCCGCACGCGAACGGCAACGTCATGCGCGTGCGCAACAACATCATGGCGAGGTGTCACTCGGTCTCCAATATGGGTGTCACCTGAGGTTCATGTTTATTTTTGTCAACTTTTCTCCATCTATTCATTTGCTGTGAAATCCTCACAATATCATTATGAGGGCAGACATATTTTCCCATTATATAGGTACTGTATAATCCTGTGTAGTAGCACAAAGGCTGCACAAGTCTGTGGGTCCTGTCTTATCTAACTGCATACATTAAACTCTCTGTAAGGACTTGTTCACACCATAATCTGCAGGTTCCGCATGCATTTCTGCAAACGCATTTCTGCACATTTAAATGTGTTGCTGTGTGTGTTTTAAATGTCATTGCAATTGTGCTTAAGGGCGTTCTGGTGCATTTACATGTGTTCCAGTACAAAAAAAAGCATGCTGGTGTACTCTTTTTGAAAGCTCTGGAACTGAATGCAATGGATTAGTCTAATTTAAAACCACTGGAAATACTGCATATGCCTTTTTGGGGTGGAATAAAAATGCACTGGACTGGAGATGGTGTGAACAAGCCCCAAAACTGTACTTAGGGGTCTATTCACGAAGCTGCCGAGGGCAGCCGAG
>NW_017316207.1:0-699 GCF_000935625.1 Nanorana parkeri
TTTTTACTCTGTGCTGTTTATTATTAATTTTTCTCTTCTAATGTATTTTTCCCCATAATTGCATGAAAATGCATCTTGCTGAGACGCAATTTTAAGGCTCGACATGTTTGGTGTCTTTTTACCCGACGTGACCCCGTCTTTTATATTTTACCAAAAAATTGGGTAATAATAAATGTTTTATCATTTAATATAGGGGAAACTGTTTTTTTTTTTAAATTTCGGTGATTTTTCCTTAATATAGTAAAAAAATAAAAACCCCAGTGGTGAATAAATACCACCAAAAGAAAGCTCTATCTGTCCCCAAAAAAGGGTATAAAATTCATTTCAGTACAGCGCTGCATGACGGAATAAATGTCAGTCAAAGTACCGCAGCGCTGAATACTGAAAAATGGCCTGGATGAGAAGGGGGTTTAACACCGCGGATGTCAACTGGTTAAAGCAAGATCAAAATGTTTCTTATAACTATGTGGGATTAACAATAGTGTTCAGTATGTGAATTCATATTTTAAATTTCTAGTTCCTTTAAAGATAAATAGATTTTCACTTTTACACACAAACCAAGTTGTCCAGCAAACGTGACAGGGAAACATGAAGCGTTGCATTTTTTTTTTTTAAAGGTGAACATTGTAAGCTCTTTAGAAATCCTATCCTCTGTCCTTTATATAGTCGGTCCCATCCTCTGTCCTTTATATAGTCGGT
>NW_017316208.1:0-698 GCF_000935625.1 Nanorana parkeri
ACAGATCTCATAGAAGGTGTCTGACGGTATGGGGAGTGTCGGCCCCGAAACACCAAATGTCTCAAGGCTTCATAAGACCCTACCAAGGCAGCCTCCAAGGTGACCGCAGGGTCTGGATCCTGCACCGTGAGCCACCTATGAGCAAACGTCAATTGGCTCGCCAAAAAATTGCAAAAAAAGTTGGGAACCGCCAAACCCCCCTCCCCACATGGCAGTTGTAGAACTGATAGTTTGATCGTGCGCACCTTCCCATTCCAAAGAAACATAGAGATCAGCGTGTCTATGGTTCAAAAGATACTTTTTGGGATCCACACTGGGGAGTTGCGCTGGGTATAAAGCAGTAATGGAAGGAGTTTCATCTTGACCGGGCTGACTCTGCCAATCAGGGACAGGGAGAGATTCCTCCATGCTGCAAGGCGAGTTTTAAACTGGGTAATGACTGGACAAACATTAAGTGCTATGAAGTCCGAGACAGAGTTAGAAATAGTGAGTTCCAGATACTTAAATGTGGATGTCTGATGCAACTGGACAGATGGCAAAATCAAGGAGTGGTCTATAGGATCTAGCGGAAGATATTGTGACTTATTACATTTAACTGACAACCCAGAGCATGTTGTGAACCTCTGCAATATACTAAGGGACTCTGTCAGAGAAGGACCCATATCAGCGAGGAACAATATCATGTCATCCGCATAGAG
>NW_017316209.1:0-697 GCF_000935625.1 Nanorana parkeri
TTTTTTTTTTGCTAGTGTCCCTTGATATTCTGCTATTCTTTTTCTGCTGCTGGTATATTTAAGCCAGACCCTGAAATCCTGGAAGTGTCGCCAGGCAGCCGAGTGCTGGTAGAATCCTGCTGGATATGTTAAATCCCAGAAATCTAAATGTAACTTTTAATTTCGGTGCTTTTCTATTTTGCTATCACATGGTTCTCCTGTCAATACTCATACTAGGGAACATAGCTTAAAGTTCTGGACTACTCGACTTCTGGAAGAATCATACAGTCTTCCACGGATGTCTCTGCGGATCATTTCTAAATGCTATTCATCCACGATACTACCAGAACAAGATCGCAGCATTCTGTTATGGGACCAGTCACTTAGGTCCATGGACAGATCATTTAATTTGGCATTACGGACCAGGTCATCCCTGTCTTGGTGGCTCAGGAATTCAGCTTTGGATTTGTGGAGTCTTTCCTTCCTGGTTTTTTTAATGCTATATTTTTATTTTATTTTGCAGCAGTCATGCTCAGGGAGTCCTAGACACCCTGTCAGTGCAGGGGACTTGGTCATCAAAGGTCAGATAGCACTGCTGTGATGGCATACATCAACCATCAGGGAATAACCAGAAGCCTTGCTGTGGCAAGACAGATGGTAGGGATGCACCGATACAATTTTTCCAGACAGTACCAATACTTTTCCTCAAGTACTTGCC
>NW_017316210.1:0-697 GCF_000935625.1 Nanorana parkeri
ACACCATAATAGATCTTCCTTCTTCTCACCAATTGTCAATATACCTTCGTGTTGAGGTCCAGATCCTGCTGAACTTCCATACCTGCTCCAGCTGTAGAACTGCAGGTGTCATAGACCTCATCGCAGAGGTTGCATCTCCATTCCCCTCTCATCCTAGTCAATCACAAAATGAAGCCTTGCGCCATTTACTTTGTGACTGGCCAGTAGGAGGCAGAGATGCGACGACAACACTAACCTACAGCTGAAGTGAATAAGGAAGTTCAGTGGCAGCTGTTCTTCAATCTGCAGTTATATGGAAGATTTATGGTGAGCAGAAGGAGAGGGCAAGCAGAGGAAAGTCTCCTCCTGCCCCCTCTCACGGTATATGGAGTGAGCTGACGCTCAATGGGAGCAATGTGCTTGTATCAACCACTGCAAAAGGGAGCTGAAGAGTGTTGGCCTGCTGCATGCTGGGAGTTGTAGTCCCAGGAAGCAATGTCTGCGCCTCAGCAGTTACTGGGCCCGGGCCCTCTTGTTCCTTTCCGGCCTGTTAACCATGGAGGCACCGACATTGCCTCTTGGGATTACATCTCCCAGCATGCAGCAGGTCCACGCTCTGCAGCTCCCTCCCGTGGTGCTTGATATTCGCCAGGGCCCAATCGCACATGCGACCGCTGCGACCCTGGTAGTTGCGCCAGTGTTAGCCATTGTTTAGCAT
>NW_017316211.1:0-697 GCF_000935625.1 Nanorana parkeri
AGCCAAAATGTTTGCTTTTTTTCTGCTGGATGCGTTCTGTGGTATAGTTTAAAAAAATATATTTTTTGGACTATGACTCTTTTATAATGTTTCGCTACCATGGATTTTGTGCTCTTACTCTTTTATTACTTAGTTGCTTCCTTTTTTTGTATCCAGAGCTATTCTATAGAATTGTTTTATCTCATCTATAGAGTGTGTGGATTGTCTTGATCGTATCAACTACATCTTTGTTCATTTAAATGCCATATTACTGAGTTATATGTTTGACTAATTTTTGTATATTCACTTCACATCACGTGACCCTTATTTTCACGATTCCTTGGCATGGGAGCCCCCGCCTTTGACTTTTATGACCCCATCTAGGACTCTCAGTGCTTTTAAGTTATTTTGCACTTTCTTATTCTAGTATTTCTTAGATAGCATTACTTACTTGTATTGTGATTATACTTTTCTCCACTAGATGGAGCGCCATGTATGTGTATTTTTAATTTTTTTTTTGCAGTTCTGCTGCCGTCTCTAAGTTCTTTTCCTTCTCTCTTTTCCTGTTTCTTCTGTGTCGCTTTCCTCTTGTTTTATTGGTGTGCTATGGACCTTATCTACCTATTTGGGAGTGGACAATAGTTCAGACCTTGTCATTTTGATGTGTTTTAAATAGCTAATATCAGTGGCGTAACTAGTGACCTCAGGGCCCCATGCA
>NW_017316212.1:0-697 GCF_000935625.1 Nanorana parkeri
AAAAAAGTAAAGACATAGTACACAAATACTCAGATGTATAAGTCATTGATGCTTTGAATGATTGACAACATTATCTTTTCAAGTACTGAAGACCATCCTTGTAATACAAGGTCACTTTTTTGTCCACAGCAATGACAATTGACATAAGTCATGGGAAGTACAAATGAGAATGCCATAAAAAGAACATAATCCTCCTAAAGCAGTAGTAGGATCTTTGTGGTTTATAATCTAATATAATGTTCTAGCATTACAAAAAGTTAATTAGTGTTGCTCCAAATGTAGGATTATAAGGCATACAATATATGGCATTTAAAAGTGTTGTTTATGAGTAATGTGTATGAGTAATGCTATAGCACAGTTTACATTCTGCAGAATAGGGATTGTGGGGGGAAAAAATCAACGTGATTTTATCATATAAAGAAAAAAGAATTGTGATTTTATCTAATTGGCAGGTCATGGTTCCTTATCAGGCTACTTCAATTTTGACTTGTAGTCGCAAACATAATTTTGACTTGTAGTCACTAACACTGAGCTTGTTTATGTATTTGTTTGTGTTGCTGAAACCGGTCAATTCCAGGTTTATGGTTTATTTTAGTAGCTTTCTTGTTCATTTCCTTTGTTTTTATCCCATCTTCCATTCTTATCGGGAGGGGAACAGTTGCAAGCAGGAAAATTTTCCAACCAATCCCTGAGACAG
>NW_017316213.1:0-696 GCF_000935625.1 Nanorana parkeri
AATAAAAGTTTAAAAACAATTAGTTTAATATTACAAAAATTTAACCCCGCCCCAAAAATTAAGTCCCCCAGCACATATAAACGTAAATATGCGTCTGGTGCGCCATGTGTGAAAACAACGATTACGCCACACATGTTACATATTGCCGTGAACGTGGGAGTGTGAGCAATAATTTTAGGGCCATCAATCACTGTTAACACTAAATTGATGAGTAGTAAAAGCTTTTAAAGCGTTGCCTATGGCCAATTCTAGGAATTGTATTTTTTTGCAATTTTCGCGGGCGCGCGCAATTTTAAAGCTTAGTCAAAAAACGACACATTATACAACCTAGGTTGTGCAGGGATTGTCCAGGAAATTTGGAAAGGATAATGTTAAATATTTGGAGTTCGTCATGGGACGGACTAATGGGAAAAATACAAACGAGCTAAACCAGTTCCATATCCAGGAAATCTGAACTAAGCACATTTATATGAAAGCTGAAAGAAAAAGGCTTTACATGAAAGTTGAAAGAAAGCTGAAACGTTACAGATATTCCAAAAGAAGGAAGTTCACAATAGATGTAAGATAGGTATGGAAAAAAGGGAAAACATTTCAAATATAAATGTACAACAAATATATATGATAAAAACATCCTAATACCTTGACATGTTATTACATGAAATTATGAAATATAAAGATACTATACATGTGAAAAGA
>NW_017316214.1:0-696 GCF_000935625.1 Nanorana parkeri
TATGTACCTGTGCCATGCGGTATCATGGCATAGGTACATAGATGATATCCTGCTGTTCTGGACGGGGGAAGTGGACCTTCTGAAGGATTTTGTGGATGTTTTAAATTTCAATGATTTAAATCTAAGATTCACCCTCACCTATGATTACAACAAGTTACCTTTTCTCGATATTTTGGTGTGCAAGGACACGGAGGGGATCCTTTACACCAGTCTATATAGAAAAGCTACAGCAGGTAACACAATCTTGGAAGCTAGTAGTGCCCACCCCATAAGTCTGAAGAATAGTATTCCGTATGGTCAATATCTGAGAGTGAGAAGGAATTGTACTAATGATGTAGACTTTGAAAGGGAGGCCCACAGCCTCAGATTGAGGCTGCGTGCCCGGGGCTATTCAAACAAAGTACTGAAGAAATCATACCAGCGGGTAAAAGGTGGACCTAAATGGTTCAACAACACCAGCAAAAATGTATCCAAGTCTGAAAGAAATAAAGAAGACCCCTTAGTGAGATTAGTCTTAACCTATAACAATCAGCACGCTGCAGTATCCAGGATTCTCCAAAAGCATTGTCACTGCCTAACAAAAGACTCTAGAATTGCTAAATTTGTGGGCACTAACCCTACCATCACTTTTAGACGTTGCCCCTCTCTTAAAGACAAATTGACCAGCAGTGATTTTGCCCAGAGGAAAATCACTTG
>NW_017316215.1:0-696 GCF_000935625.1 Nanorana parkeri
AACATATTATTTTACACAAAGAGCAATGTAAATATAATATGTTATAAAGATCATAAAAAAACACATACAATCTAACAATCCACTAGTTTAAAACTAGAGCATACAGTAATTGTTAGAGGGTAAAGTGAACAAAAATGACATATTTTCTAAAATCAAATCTGAAATTTGGTATTTGTGTTAAGATTAAATTAATATAGCTTTTGAAAGTTCTTTTAAAGAAAATATTGTAGATGAATCTTACCAAAGCAACAGCTTAAAGCAACCAATAGGAAGACAACTGCCGTTTTCATGATGATGACGGTTTGGTGGGTTCTTGAGGAATACTTAGAGTTTGCCACAAGATGTGATGAACCAGCATTAAACTAGTCGGTATTTATACTGTAGGGTGGAGGAAGATGGTTATATCGCCAGATGACATTTCACGTGACATTTTGTCAGCACTTATGAAAAGGTTCCAAGTCACACCATTGAGCCATGCCAGATAATTCTTAAATGATCATTTACTAAATGACAGAATTTGTAATGGAATCAGATTTGTTTATGAATCTTCAAATAAAGAGCAATACAAATACATTATTTGTGATATTTACCATTCTACTTATTCTGTATGATCACATAATGTGGTGTTTTACTAAAGTGAACAAACATTTACACTTTTGGTAACTTGAGCATCCCTGTGTTCTTCAAAGCTAAAGA
>NW_017316216.1:0-695 GCF_000935625.1 Nanorana parkeri
TTGCATTTACAAAAAAAAAAAAAAAGTCTCAATATCTCTGATTGGAGAAGCAGTTGAAACTGAAAACGTCATTCTAACTTAATGATTCTGATGCCTGGCAATACTCAGCCCCTTCTTCCATCTGACACGTTCATACAGAGGGTCAGCATGTGAGGACACAGGTCACACAATCTATCGGCCTGCTGTTGTCACTCCTGCACGTGTCGGGCCGTGTTATAGATCAGATTGTCCGGTGCCGGCCTGTGCAGAATATTGGGTCTGAACTCTTGACAATCTTGATACCATTGTGATTATCAAGTACATCACTGTACATGAGCATAAACCAGTGATGCAATATGCTGCTGACACTGGGAATCTCTTCCTTGTCTGTAAAGCCGGCCATGGGCGGTACAAATTGATCATGCAATCTTCTATAAATTTACTAATAACTGTGCAGTGTAAGGGGTGCAGCCGTGGTATATAAATGTTATGCATTGTTCTGGTAGGCCCCTTTACAACACAGGTGGTAAACACGAAGAGATTGTTTAGTCAGATTGTAATGTGTGTGCCCAGCATAGTGTAAAGTACAGCTCTCCATAGCTTTGTGTTGAGAATAGAGACGTCAGGTATTAGGGTTGCACAGATACCAAGTACCATACTCGGTACAGATACAGATACTCGGTACAAGTACAGATACTTTTGAGCTCCAGGACTAG
>NW_017316217.1:0-695 GCF_000935625.1 Nanorana parkeri
GACTGGTCCTTAAGCGCTCACCATATGTGCTAGATTCCCCCAATATCACAATATTTAGCACCAGGGTCAGTTCAGCATTCCCCACCACATAAGAAGGGCAAATATTTAATAATGCTTGTAATGGCCATCTGGAAATAAATCAAATGAGAGCTGTGTAAAGTGCTGTAACAGCAAACAATCATATTCCAATGTTCCAAATGGGTCCTAGACACAAATGTTAAAATCTGATTGTATAGATTGAATGAGCCCATTACAGTACACTAAAACTGATGTCTTCAGAGGTGTTTTATTCTGTGTTCACTGGGCTGTAAACAGTGCAGTAACAGATCTCACAGAAGAGAGCAATGAATCAGAAGTAGGACTACAATATCAATAATGACCGCACAGTCTTCCAACGCTGAATGGACCAAAACAGCAGAGTTACATCCAGAGACCTTCTAGAAGATAAAGAAGAACTCCAGGAATTAAGAAAATGAGCCCTGGCAGTTGCTTGTTTTGGTCTTGGGCAGGGGTAGGCAACCTTGGTTCACCAGCTGTTGTGGAACTACAAGTCCCATGATGCACTGTAGCACTCTGACAGCTACAGGCATGACTCCCAAAGGCAAAGGCATGCTGGGATTTGTTGTTTCATCACAGCTGTAGGGCCGAGGTTGCCTACCCCTGGTCTAGGGGCTGGAATAAAGCAGATATACTCA
>NW_017316218.1:0-694 GCF_000935625.1 Nanorana parkeri
TATGCCATACGTCCTTGGCAGCGAAAGGGTTAAAAAAAAAAATACTTCTTTAAAAATTGCTGTATTTTTTTTATAAAGAATATTTCTTAAGCAATGAAAACCAAATGGGGGAAAACGTAAAAGAATCCCTTTAAATCATTATTCAGCCATTGCAGTTTACGCCCGTTATTTTTTAGGATTCAGTGCCCTCTGTTGCTGCTCTTCACAGCGGTTACATGAGCTGCTAGTGTTCTATAGTTACATACTGGTTGGCTCTTAGCTCAGCTCAGGGCATGGCCTATTGTCTACGTGTTTTACACAATATACAGGATGTGGTAACATTCTCATGAAGGCATAAACTTTATTAGATCTTACTCGAGAAGTTATTACATAATGTAATCTTATATGTTGAAAGTGTTGCTGTATGCAATTGATACTGCTGATGTCATTGTATATAGCATCGCCAGAATCAACCACATAAATAAATGTCTATATAAAAGGTTAAACAATAAAAGCTTGTGTAAGAAAAGTTCTGGGTTATAATAGTGTTGTATTTGTACAGAGAAGCCCTATAACATTTTTTTCTTAAATGGTCCTTTCACCTTTTATTTGAACTTTTTCTCTTTACCTACCTCCACCGTCCCACTCACATAATCACATATACATTTCTTTATGTTTAGGGGTCTAAACAGACCCCTGATATTTCCCTTTTAAA
>NW_017316219.1:0-694 GCF_000935625.1 Nanorana parkeri
CCTGGAAAAAGTAAAAAAAAAAAAAAGGAGGAGTTTTGCCTAGAATTGCACTATATTTTACCCCCTAATCATTAATATGCCATCTGCAAGATAATTTGTAAAACAAATGCTTAGGTATGACCAAGCCCATACACTGGTTTGTTGTGATAACATACATGTAAATGCGTGTTATTACACATGGTAACGTGTGTTGTGTTAGGAGCCCACCGATCATTTTATATGTGCTGTCAACATGACTACACCTGGTTCTCCAGTCCAGTACACCATGACGCAAAGGGTTCACATCTGTAAACTTTGGAACTATGCAAGTTGGGGTGACATTCAAGAAGAATAGCCGTTCAGGCACAGCACAGGTAGGTCCATGGCTTAAGGCAGTAAAACATGATAGTATGAATGGGCCCCTAATATTTGCCATCATTTGTTTTTGTAATATTGCAATATAGAATTCTTTGTGCTAAAAAAAAATACATGTGGCACTTTTATAAAAAGGGACAATTTACAGAATAAAATTTGCACTATTAATTACACAAACTGCTTTAATTCCCAGATGGAAGAACAAATTAAACCTAACAAAATTAGTGAAAGCCTGGATCTGATTCACCACGCTCATTTTGACTAAATCACACTAATTTGGACCAAAAGCTAGTAATCATAGGGCCAGAGGCCAGCATCTGTCATGTCTGCACCCCGTACT
>NW_017316220.1:0-694 GCF_000935625.1 Nanorana parkeri
TAACAAATCTTTACATGCCCAAGTATTGTTTTAGTATATTCGGGCATACAATTTGTTATTTCGGATTCGGACGAGCCGCCGAATCAACTGATTTCATTGGTTTGCAGGTTCGTCCGAATCCGAATGCGCATGTCTAATAGATAGTGGATGCCTGAACATAAAAACGATTCCCCCTTCAGCCCAGGTGAGTACCCCTTACCCCAGTGACAGTGGGCCACACCACCAACTGCTATGAAGTGTGTACTCAAGAGTCAGGCTCACTCCCAGGAAGGAGATCCCCGAGATACACGGCCTCTCTACAACACATGACAGGTACCTGGGCCAGCTCAATGGTACGTGCACCTGTTATCCAATGCAACCAATAATATGGCAGCTCCCGCCAATAATTATGAATGGCAAGTGGTTGTGTAATAGATCAACCAATGGAACCGCACAGAAGAAGCCTGAGAAGGAAGCCATCATGGGAAATGCAAAAGAATGAACAGTGAGCGCAATGATCACTTGGAGCTTATGTACACAGGACTTACGCTGACCATACACTTTTTTATAGGAATTTTGACCACTTTCAACCCGTCGGGATGAGCGAATATGGATGTTTTCACTTTGTTGAGAAAAATCGGCAACTGTCAATGGGGAAGTTGGAATGACGGTGGTTTTTGATGCTGCAATAGGGTTTAAAGGAGAACTATGGGGT
>NW_017316221.1:0-694 GCF_000935625.1 Nanorana parkeri
AAATATAAGACAGTGTCTTATTTTCAGGGAAACACGGTAATGGTTTAGCAGAAAAGGGTGATAATCCTGAAGAATGTGTTGGTAACCAATTTACGTTTATACCTCGTTTCCTTACAATTGGATAAAAGGTATTATGTAGCCCATTACCTGATACTCTAAACAATGTACCTGTGCTTTACCCCCTGTACTACATCAGCTGACAGAACAATTTACAAAAAAGAAGTGGGGGAAACATGTTCCATTATGGTAGCAAATCTTTCCTTTTTTTGTTGTTTTATTTGATCATTTAAATGAGAAATTCTGAAATGTCAAGGGGACCTGCATACATCATGGACCCTTCATATTCAGTACGCAGCCATGTCACACATCTCCACCTGTGTTTGCTTAGTGACTGATTTGATTGACAGGGTTTTCTCCATTATAATTCCCATGAGCGAACTTGGGACTGTGGATATCTGCTTCCACTCCCCTCTCCATAAGCAGAGCCATGCATGTTCAGACGTGCATGTTTATACCCACTCTTTCATCAAGAGGTCATTCAACAGCTGGATTTTGCATGATCTGGTGGCTACATGTTTAATCCTTTCACTACCACTACTATCACTACTGTGGTGGGGCAACAAAAGGCACAAAATAAGCTTGTAGTTGTTACATAGTTAAGTTGAAAAAAGACACCAGTCCATTGAGTTCAATA
>NW_017316222.1:0-694 GCF_000935625.1 Nanorana parkeri
ACCGCAGTGCAGTACAGAGAACACTGAGCCAGTCACATCATCATTATTATTTGTGTAAAGCATTGATATAATCTGTCACATTACACACATCAGCTCAATCAATGTTCTGCAGAATAGGAACAACATTCTACATGAAACATTTCACTGCCGGAGAATATTCCTGGTGCATGTGTTTTAAAATCATAGTGATCTGCCTGGAGTGAATGTTCGGTGAATATCACGATCACTGCTTTGTACATATTCCCTCTTCTGTTAATCTGTCACTCCTCAGATCTAAACTCCATCTGAATGTAGCCATAGGACCCCTGTTGCTGCATTCCTGTGGCTGTGAATTGTCCCTCACTCTCTTTCTGCTAGTCCCAGAGACAGGAAATGATGCACAATTTCTTCAATGGAGACACCTAGAGCCAGGAAGTGTCAAGTGTTACTGCAGTTGGTGTTTTGTTGATTGTCCTGGGACATCATGCAAATTCAATTACGCCGACGTTCTCGACAGAACACCGCTATCTGCGCTTAGTATCGGGGCATTAGTATGAGTACTCGTGAAAATGCCCAGTATTGGCACTGGTGTATCCCTACTTAAAAATATAATGCATTGCTGGGACTTGTAGTCCTACATAGTTGGAGCTATTCTGCATTGCTGTATAAGCGTCATACAGCAATGCAGAATACCACCAGGTATGCGGGACTACAA
>NW_017316223.1:0-693 GCF_000935625.1 Nanorana parkeri
GTACCGATGGACTCTGTGTATTTGTCTTATGTCGGTACTGATGGACTCTGCGTATTTGTGTTGTTTCCTACAGAACAGAGTCTGACCAACACGGTGGAGATGACCAGTGCCCAGAGCAGTCTAGAATCCAGTATGTAAACACAATGTGAATTGTATTGAGGGATTGGAAATTATTTGGTAGATAGATATGGGGGAGGGGGCATAAGGAGCTCCAAAGAGCATCTACAGCATGGTTGTCGGGTCGCATACTGGGAGCACATGCCCTGCATATCTTGCTTTGTGCCCTAGGTCCAGACACGGCTGTCATGTTTCTCTGTTGCCAACATAGTGCAGGGGCAGCCACATTTTATTCTATACAGGCATGAGGGGAGCAGTCCGCCATGCCGCTCCTTTTCAGCACTGCCACCCTCATGTTTTACCTCTGGCAACAGTGACTAAAGGGACAGGCAGCCATGTCACCAGAGGGGTAAATGATTTTGTGTGTGTGTATGACTTGACTATACAATGTTTGTGCGTATGCATGTTTATACAGTGTGGGTTGGTGGTGAAATGAATCAAAGGAGGTTATTTTTGCTGAGGTGTACATACATCTGATCCCTGCACTGCGTATATTACATATGCCTGACCACTGCACTATGTATGTTACCCACTCCTGACTGCTACATTCTGTACATTACATACACCTGACCCCTG
>NW_017316224.1:0-693 GCF_000935625.1 Nanorana parkeri
CTGTACAGAGGAGCTTACACTCTAATGTCCCCTCCCCCCCTTGGATGACTTTGCTTCCCTGAGTACTGCTCACAGACTCCCTGCCCCTGGGGTCACCATAAATCTTGTCTGGGGGGCCACTGTGACCTTGGATGGGGCATTTGGTGTATGAGGTGCTAAAAATACAGAACCCTCCCCATGCTCTCCTCTGTGACAAGGTGATGGCAGCTGCTGGGGCCCCTCTGTACAATCCACACAAAACTGTGGCCCCTCTTTACAGATATGGATGGGATCCTCAGGGGTGGGATCGGTGAGGTGACAATGTGAATGGGATCCTCAGGGGTGGGATCGGTGAGGTGGCAATGTGAATGGGATCCTCAGGCGTGGGATCATGGGGGGGGGATCCCGGGGGGGGGGAGCGGTGAGGTGACAATGTGGATGGGATCCTCAGGGGTGGGATCGGTGAGGTGGCAATGTGAATGGGATCCTCAGGGGTGGGATCGGTGAGGTGGCAATGTGGATGGGATCCCCAGGGGTGGGATCGGTGAGGTGGCAATGTGGATGGGATCCCCAGGGGTGGGATCGGTGATGTGACAATGTGGATGGGATCCTCAGGGGTGGGATCGGTGAGGTGGCAATGTGAATGGGATCCTCAGGCGTGGGATCGGTGAGCTGACAATGTGGATGGGATCCTCAGGGGTGGGATCGGTGAGG
>NW_017316224.1:2360-2642 GCF_000935625.1 Nanorana parkeri
GCAAACACCTAAAACACATCTGTGGGGATCATTCACTACCGCCAACACAGCGCACACTGTACTGTCTGGGGTCCTATCTGTGGCCCCTCTGACCTCCAGGACCCACAAAAAGTGCCCCTTCCCCCCTCTAAGCTTCTGGGCCCAGAGACTCCTTGTAGTAATGTCCCCCAGAGGTTTTGTGTGTGGTGGCTCTAAGCTGATGAGATCTGGTTGCTAAGGGTTACTACATCATCCTCATCCTCAGGGTCGTTCTTCAGCCATGTTCTACCCCGAGCACAATAC
>NW_017316225.1:0-693 GCF_000935625.1 Nanorana parkeri
AATGCTCTGTAAAATATATACAAGAACAAAGAAAAATAATCATGTGAAAGAAGATAATAAAAGGGGAGTTTTAAAAGTGCAATATCAAAACTGAAAGATGTGTAGTGAGGTAAATCAAAATAACACAATACGGGGAAACTATCAAATCAATGCACTGTAAATAAAATTAACTTAAAAGCATAAGAATAAAAAATAGCAAAAAAATAAATAAAAAGGTTATGGAAGAGCTACCCTCAGTGTAAAATATTACCCAAATGGTTTAACGCTTCTATCAGGCTATGTATATTGTACTTCCTATGCTATCCTTGAGAAATCTTCAAGCGTACTAATGTTGTAATTATATTTACTATTCTGACAAGCAAATTGTGCAGGTAACATAAGCAATTGTTTTGCAACCACATACTTCTTTATGACGCTGTTACTGAAAATGTAAAACATACCTGTGAAAAATTGGGAATTGCTGTAGAAGTTTGCTTACAGGGAAATTTAGACTAGTATTTTTCTGCAAGCAGAGCATTCAGACACAAAGCATTTTTGCCTATACCCAAGCTGCATCCAAGCAAACAAAACCGAAAAGTATCTACAGTGAAAAACCCTCAACATTCTCAAACTCAAATTACTTGGTCACAGAGGTCAGTAGTAGATGAAGATATAGAGGGTTATTCACAAAGCTGCCAAAGGCAGCCATGTGAA
>NW_017316226.1:0-693 GCF_000935625.1 Nanorana parkeri
AAGAGAGTCCATTAACACAGCAATGATGGGGGTTGTTATTGAGGTCATTGGCTGCAGCATGACGTGCTCCTGACTTCTGGACATGTTGTACACTTGCTGATTGTTAAGTTGTCACTGATTGTGTTAATAAAGTTGTTCTGTACAGGAGGCTGGGCGCAGACAATGTGATGTCAGGATTGTGCCGAGGTTTACGTTTGGCTGGCTCTCACTTGTGGCGCAATCACACCTTGTACATGTCACCGTGTACACAGAGGGCGTGGACTCAGCACTGGAGCCCCTCCAACCGTTCCCCAAACCCACAATTCACATCAGCTCGCAGAGCGTGTCACCTAATTGTACTCCTCCAGGTGCCCCCCCATGCTGAACGCCCCCTCCCCCCCGCAATAAATACATCTACAGCCCTGCACATCTACTTACCAGGACCGTTCACCCGGAGAATACCTGTATCTGTGAAAGATCATTCTGTGTGAATATATGAAAACATTTTCCTTTCCTTACAAGTACAATATCATTTCCCATCATTTGGTGTAATATCGAATAATGACCACTAGGAGGCGCTGAGGAGCTCCGAGAGGAAATACTCATCTGACAAACTACTACAGAGCCATCTAGTGGCCACAATCCAATATTACACCGAACACCACATCCCTCCGATCACCCCAATTCCTGCACCCCTCCGATCACCCCAATTCC
>NW_017316227.1:0-693 GCF_000935625.1 Nanorana parkeri
CTACGTCTCCTCCCCTTACGTCTCCTCCCCTTACGTCTCCTACCCCTACGTCTCCTCCCCTTAGGTCTCCTCCCCTTACCTCTCCTCCCCCTAGGTCTCCTCCCCTTACGTCTCCTCCCCTTACCTCTCCTACCCCTACGTCTCCTCCCCTTACATCTCCTCCCCTTACCTCTCCTCCCCCTACGTCTCCTCTTCGTAGTCTCCTCCCCCTACTTCTCCTCCCCTTACCTCTCCTCCCCCTACGTCTCCTCCCCTTACGTCTCCTCCCCCTACCTCTCCACCCCTCACCTCTCCTCCCCCTAGGTCTCCTCCCCTTACCTCTCCTCCCCTTACCTCTCCAACCCCTACGTCTCCTCCCCTTACCTCTCCTCCCCTTACGTCTCCTCCCCCTACCTCTCCACCCCTCACCTCTCCTCCCCCTAGGTCTCCTCCCCTTACCTCTCCTCCCCTTACCTCTCCAACCCCTACGTCTCCTCCCCTTACCTCTCCTCCCCGTACGTCTCCTCCCCCTACGTCTCCTCCCCTTACGTCTCCTCCCCTTACGTCTCCTCCCCCTACCTCTCCACCCCTCACCTCTCCTCCCCCTAGGTCTCCTCCCCTTACCTCTCCTCCCCTTACCTCTCCTCCCCTTACGTCTCCACCCCTCACGTCACCTCCCCCTACGTCTCCACCCCTCACGTCTCCTCCCCCTAC
>NW_017316228.1:0-692 GCF_000935625.1 Nanorana parkeri
GACTTTCTTCGTACTTTCTTCTTCCCCCCATTCTATTTGCCACCCCTCCATACCCGTAGCTAAACCACGCTGCGGACCCCTGCTTTAGTGCCGTGACCCAACCCCCACAGGGGGTCTTAGGCCTCACGTTCCTAGGCAGGTAACTGCTTTGGACCTCCGCCTATTGCGGAGACTGACTACAGTTGCCTTGCATACTCACACCCGATGGCAATTCTTGGGATGGGTTCACGACACAGGCATTAACCCTTGCTACATAGTTGTTGCTACCCACTGCTATCTCCCCCAACTGTCCATACTTGATGTATAGGTTGACTTGTTGACAACGTGTATGTGATGCATATTTGGACATCCCTGTTTTTTTTGTAACTAAAAAATGCCTCTTTAAATAAAGAATTTACAAAAAAAATAATTTGAACATCGCCGTCAGGGGTTAAAAAACAAAAATGAATCCCTTGGGGCCCATTCACACCATGTCTGGATCAGAAGCAGTATGTTACATTTTTCTTCCGCACCAAAAATGCATCCCAATGCAATTGTATGTGATTTTTGGGCTCTGTTCACACCAGTCTAGTCCATTCCAGTGCAGGGGGGAAAAAATACTGCATGTCACATTTTTCCTGCACTGGAATGCGTCACAAACGCACCGGAATGCAACAGAAGCTATGACATGGAGCAGGAAGAGATTTGCATAA
>NW_017316229.1:0-692 GCF_000935625.1 Nanorana parkeri
CGCAAACTGTTGGCACTATATAAATCTTGTATAATAATAATGTGCTGGCCGCCAAAGCTAGTGCATCCACTGCAAGCCATAGCCCAGTGCAGGTTGGCAATCAGTCTGTGTCCGGACAGCAGTCCTCTACAGTCATTGGTTGCTAGGGCCGCCAGCGTCCTAGCAACCAATGATGCCAGGGATTCTCTTCTTCTGCAGTCTTTGGTTGCTAGGACTGCTGATGGTCCTAGCAACCAATTACATCAAATGTGTTCACACCCCCAGCATTACAGAAGGGACAGAAGAGTAACTTTTTCTGTCCTCTTATGCAGCTCCACCTCCCGACTCCTGCCTCTGGCCTGTGGAGAAAAAAGAAAAGGAGGCATGTGCCACATACTCTATGGGGACAATACAACTTTGATCAGGGCACTAACACCTATGCTGTTCATTAATCAAGGAGTACACTAGTGGTCAGTGGGGGCTGATAGGTAACATTAGTAGTCCGTAGGAGCTGGATGGGTGCTATGTTGGTCAGTGCTGCAAATAAAGACAAAGACCTGTTGGGCTGCTGGAAATCCAGGGAGCTCCTTCCTTCCTGTAGTGAGCTGACAACTCTGTCTCTCCTGCACTGAAATCTCAAGCAGTGGGTGTCCGCTCTACCTCAGTTCTCCACTGCTACAGAACACTTCCCCCTCTTTTTCTCCTCTGCTACA
>NW_017316230.1:0-692 GCF_000935625.1 Nanorana parkeri
CTCCCTTGAACCTGAGGTTACTTTGATGTCTTGAAGGTCTTGCCTGTCCTTCTGTTGTTGTCACACTTGGTAAAGGTTTGGAGAAGTGTCAGGAGGAATGGAGAGGTGTCTGCCTCATGACTCACAACTGGGGCCATTTGCCCGAGTTTCCAAACCTACCACACTCCTAAAGCATCCAGTCCAGGAGCCGTGGGAAACGTTGTGCAGGTCTTTGTGTATTTGTTGTGAAATTTCTGTGACCTGGACCTGGCCTTCCGATGGTGAATAGAGTCAAAGTATATGACTTGACCCCTGAACATGATGACACTAGGACACACTATACAGATATAAAACAATACACAAGCCCAATGTAACATGACCACTTGACACAAGCATTACATACAATTATGGCATTATTTATATTCACGTTATACAGGCTTAGGACATTATAGTTTAATATGACCAGACCACTGGACATAATCGTAATACAATTCTAAAATGATCTAAAACATAGGTTGCATATCAACTAGGGATATACCCATATCGGTTTTCAGTATCGAGTACCAATATTTTTTTCCGGTACGCGTCGATTTCGGAAGTCCTATTAAGGAAGCCGGGCAGTGTGTAATTACTCGCCAACTTGCTTCCTGATACTGGAAGTTGAAGTTGAGGTTTCAGGGAGGTGCCCTTCTCATTTCAGGGAGGTGCCCTCC